>NW_015150815.1:399649-400853 GCF_000732505.1 Cyprinodon variegatus
TTTTAATCTAAAAAAGCATGCAATATTTTCCTTCTCTTACACAGTTATACTCAACTTTCTCTTAATCTATTGGTCTGTCTATTTCTGTGGTTGTAATGTGACAAAATATGGAAAGGTCAAGTAGTAGAAATGCCGCTTCAAGGTAATATGTTAAAAAATCTGATACAAATAGGGCTAAAAACATATATTTTTTTTCTGTGTTCAAAAGAAATTTGGGTTTACTGTTTACAACACAGTGAAACACTATGATTCTGGAAACTTGCCAGTAGGTTTTAAACTGGGAAATCAAAAGGCTGACAATATGTTTCACTGTGATCGCAGGCTTCAACCAAGAGGTTACCATTATGAGAGCAAATGGCTTTGAAGGCCCATTTCCAAGGATAGAGCATCAAGCTGCCATGGTGAGTAATGCATGTTCATTAGTTCACATTCAACATTTTTATCATTAAACTGACAGTTTAAATATATGACATGCTTATAGATTTTGTTAAAGAGAATCCGATTTCATGCAAAATGAAAGGACAAAAATTTGTATTTTTTCCTTACCCCATAAGACTTTAGCAAAGACGTGAAAGACTTGACAACCATAGTGCTGTGAAAATGACGTGACTCTGGGTGCTGTTCAGTTAGGAAAACGTGTGGCACGATTGTTTTCTGCTTCTACTGTTGAGAGTTGACTGAGCACAGAACACCCAGACCCCTAACAGGAAAATATCTCTCTTTACATTATCACATTTCGGTGTGTAACAAAGATTGCATGTTATGGATGAATGAACTCTGTGTGCTTCGTTTATGTTGACTTTGTTGGAAAAACAGCTTAAACCCACATGATGTAAGCTACACATACTGTAGAAATGGAAGCATAAACAGAACAATTCAATTAAATTCAGTTTATTTATATAGCGCGGATTCACAACACGTCAATTTAAGGGACTTTACAGAGACAATTCAACCAGATCATAGAGTCAAATTGATTCAAAGTTTTCTATCTAAGGAAAACCAGTTGATTGCATCGACTCATTGACTCGATGGCAATCCCTCACTCCAAATATGCTTGTAGCGACAGTGGAGAGGAAAACTCCCTTTTTACAGGAAGAAACCTCCAGCAGAACCAGGTTTATTGTGAGCGGCCATCTGCCGAGGCCGACTGGTGTTCTAGAAGATAGAAGCAGCTGTTTTAAAAGAAGCTATTTGTTAGGTAGAG
>NW_015150815.1:402034-403050 GCF_000732505.1 Cyprinodon variegatus
GTGGTCATTTATCTTTGAGAAACAGGCTTTTGCATCTTGTTACATAGATGCTCCAATTATAGTTAAGCTGGGGGTATAAGAACAACAAATGCAACAAGTCAAAGAGCATATTTTATCAAATAAAGCTCTGCATTGTTTTAGAAACATAATGGAGAGCAATGCACATACAACTGCAGCTTTGCTTTGCAGTATAATAGACGAGCAGCAAAACAAGCCAGCCTGCAGACTGTATCGCTCCCCAGAACATAAAAATCAGTCCTTTTTAAATCCCTTCTTAAAAAGGTTCCACCTTAAAAACCTCAAGCCAAGATTGTTTTCCAGCTTTTTTTTTTCTCCTTTAAGATATTTTTATTCATTTTTCTTTTCTTTTTGAGGACAGAGCAGTTATAGACTAATTCACTTTCTTCTTAAAAGCAGCATATGATGTCGTGTTATGATTGGAAAATTTTATTTAGATTTAAAAAAAGACCAGCACAAACACAGCACATAGTTATTAAGTGGGAGAAAGGTAATATGAGTTTTCTTTTGTACAACTAAATAACTGTAAAGAGTGATGTCTATAGAGTCCAGCAATTTTTGAATCAATTACAGATCATACAGAAAGTAAGTAATACCCAACTACTTTAGTTTTACATGTACCATGGAGGGGGCACTTCCAAAAAGGGGAATAAAGGGGCTCTTTTCAGATGTGACTAAGATGGTACTTTCTGGTTTGCAAATAGATAACCTTCTGAATTATTCATTTTTTCCCCCTCACGCTTATCCCAAGCGGGGTCATGAGGGGTGCTGATGCCTATCTCCAGGTGTCTATGGGCAAGAATCGAGGTACACCCTGGACCAGGTCGCCAGTCTATTACAGGGCAACACAGAGACAAACAGGAAAAACAGCCATTTACACACACTCACACTTAATGAGAATTTAGAGAAGCCAATCATCCTAACAGTCATGTTTTTGGACTGTGGGAGGAAGCTGGAGTACCCAGAGAGAACCCATGCATGCTCAGGGAGAACATGCA
>NW_015150815.1:405388-406038 GCF_000732505.1 Cyprinodon variegatus
TCTTTTCTTCTCAAATATGCAGCTCTAACATCACATCCTCCCTTCCTGCTTTGGTACTGTAGGACCTGGCAGATGTTCACACTGTAAGCAAACCACTTGAAGGATTGGATAAACTGAACCTTTCCAGCATGGGCAGTTCTAAACAGGAGCCAGGAGGGACCAGTATTCTTAAATATTTGGTGCTGGCCCCTGTTATGGCCCCTGTGCTGAAAAACATAAATGGCAAAAAAAATTAAATCTAAGTAAGTACATTGTTCTGCCAACTTGGTGTGTATTCCCTTCATTTGAGCAGGTAAGTAAGGTACATTTCTAATAGAATAAGATTATTTATGATCAAAATAAGAAACAAGAACTCTGTTATATAGTTTCAAGAGCATAATTTGCAACTATCTTGTCCTAAAGCCAAAAATATTCATACCTTTAGTAGATTTTAAACAATTTTATACACTTATTTAAAAAAAAATTCACTTTTTTCGCTCAGTTTATTGAAAAGTAACTGATTCGTCCCCTGATTTGTCCCTTGGACCAATTTAATATTTTCCCTTTACAATTCAGTTTAACAGTTAATTTGAGGCCCCGTCCACACGAAGACGAACCCTGGCCTAAACGCACAAATTTTTCACCAAACCAGCCTCTCATCCACACGAAGC
>NW_015150815.1:406564-434119 GCF_000732505.1 Cyprinodon variegatus
CATATCAGGGTCCTGGTATGGGTTTGTGTTCACATAATCTCCTTCAACCAGACTCTGGCGTGGTAAAAAACACTCCAAAGCACTGTTAAATCTCAGTCTCATATATTAAAATGTCCCTTTCGAAGCCCAGACCTAAATCCCATTAATAAATACTACTATTATGTGAAAAATAGTGTTTCCAGCTTCTCTGCAATCATTCAGAACAAATGCTTAAAATAAGAACTTCATTCAATATTAGAATAGCTGATATTCATAGAAGTATGGGCCAACATTTTACTCTTGATGTGGTGGACAGGAGAAGACATTTCAGTCACAATTCAGTTTTATTGGTAAAATGTGGAAACCATGTTTAATTTCCGCTGGCAGTAGCCTATTCACTACTTTTTATTGTGAAGTAAAAAAAACAAATGCATAAGAGCAAAAATTGGAAAGGTTTACCTTTTTTAAGGAAAACTTAAGGTGAAGTGGAAAAAAAACCAGTTGATTCGGAAGGTCTACTTGAGAGTACGGAAGAGGATTAGGGCCACTGAAAAAAAAAGAGATTTTTACATTTTATTTCAGTATAATATGAGAAAAAAGTCAAAATTCTGACTTTGATCTCAGAATTTTGAATTTAATCTCAGAATTCTGACTAAGTTTTAACTAGTCAGAATTCTGAGATTAAAGTCAGAATTCTGAGAAAAAAGTCAGAATTTTGAGAAAAAAAGTCAGAATTCTGAGAATAAAGTCAGAAGTCTTAGATTAAAATCAGAATTCTGAGTAAAAGTCAGAATTTTGAGGAAAAGAAAATCAGAATTCTGAGATTAAAGTCAGAATTCTGAGCAAAAAAGACAGACTTTTGAGATTAAAGTCAGAATTCTGAGCAAAAAAGACAGACTTTTGAGATTAAAGTCAGAATTCTGAGTTTTTTTTCCCATATTAAACTGAAAAAACTGAAATAGTCGACTCAACTTTTTTTTTATTATTTCATTATCCTTAATCCTCTTCCGTAAGAGAGCACCTATAACTACTTACAGGATGATTTGTTTAATTTGGTTCTAGGAAAAAGCTACCTAAGCGCATTTGCCAGGAGAGGAGAGAATGGGGGAGGAGAAGTGGGGAAGGACAGGGGGGAGGATGGTTGGGCTGCAGTCAGGTTGTTTGGCGGCTGAATAAATGAATGAATGAAAGGAAGGACGGTGGTAACCTGATCCACGCGGGTCTGCCTCATTGTGTTCAGCTCGCGCGCTGGAAAAAAAACGGGACTGAAAACACGCCTGGGACCTCGCGAGCCTTTCATTATTCATCGCGCGTGCCTTGTAGAAAAAGAAAAAGAGGAGGAGAAGAAGGAGAAGGTGGAAAAGCGGGAGCTCAATGCCATCCCGGTCAGTCAGCGCGTGAGGAGCCTCTCCGCTGCGTCTAAAAGCTTCCTCTGCTGCAGAGACCAGGGCTTTGAAGGCAAAAAGAAACTGCTGCTTTACAAACCGATCCTTTCAACGTTTGCATCTTTCATTTTGATAAAAAGCAAGGAGGAAAAACTAATCCCGGTTATTATCCATTAATTAATCGACTGCAGGGGACGAGGAAATCCAGCGCTGATTCACCAGCCCTCATTCAGGTAAAGAATATAAAAATAAAATGACTTGAAAGTAGCTTTGAAAACCATTCAGACATTTCTAAGCAGTGAAAGTGTAAGATTAGCTTTAGTGAAAGGTCGGCGTGTGACAGCTGGGGGTCATTCACTGTGTGTGTGTTTGTTGGGAGGGTAACAGAAACAATCAGTTTGATTAGATTTAAAGTGTGGAGGACACAGGATACTGCAGAAACAGAGACGACCAAAGGAGGTCAGTGGACCAGACTGTTTGCTGCAGCAGTCACCCTGTCCTCCTCCACCTCCTCCTCCTCTGCATCACTTTAACCTACATATTGGAATGACCTTAACCTGCTTTTCATCCCCCACAGACTGACTGGCATGATGGAAAGATGGGATCAGCACTTTTAACCTCTTAATATCCACCTCATTTTGGGAAATTCTCACCTATTTTGCATACCAAATGGAAAACCAAATAATTTAGGAACTGTAAGCCCAAATTACATGTGGTATACATTATTTAAAAGCCAACAACCTCTAGTTTTTGATTATATAAATTGGGTGAGTAGAACACAGACCAAGTCGCATTAGTTTAAACCTGACTCAAAGTTGTTGTTTTTATTCTCTGACATTATAGGTCTCTTTTGAACAGCAGTTAGGTCTCTTTTGAACATGCTTGAGAAAAGGGTGCAGCTTGTAATAATGTTTAAACATGAATTCAATTATATTTTTACATTAGTCCAGGTCTCTAGACCTAGTTTTCTCAGTAATGCAACTGAAACATATCTGAATGGTCACATAAGTGTGACCCGCTGTTTCAAACAAAATACAAATAGATAATAAAACCAAATACTCCACCATCAAAGGAGCCCGCTAGAAAATGTGCAAACCAGCAGCTCGTCTAATGGGTTCACAAATATCACTCTCATCTTTGGACAAAAACTCTTTTAAAAGGTCGGAAGCATTTTTATTTTCTGGCATTGGATGCTCTAAACCTGCCAAGAGAGAAAAAAAAACTACAACTTTAAAAAAAAGATTATCTATTGGATTTAAAAGAAACGTTTTACTTTTAAGCCAAGATTAAATTCAAGCATGTAGTATTTTTTTTTTTTTCATATAATACAAAACATGGTCAAGGTCATTAACCAGTTTGGGTTAAATACACTAGGTTAATTTTTAGATCCGTTGCTTATACGACGCTCACAGCAATGCTAGCTAGCACTGACTCAGGCTACGTTTACGTCTTTTCGATTTTTTCCAAATATATGCGACTTGTATGTTATCTCCAGTGTGAATTGCCGTCATACAACCTAAGTGTCCCGCATAGGCAGTAGAGGACGCAATGACATCACAAGCAAGTGCGATCTCGGAGGTAAACATGGATGGTAGTGCCGGAGAACATATAGCGATCTTTCCCAATCTTAAAAACACAATCTTTCCAAGATGGTTAAACATAAATACTACTCTCCGAATTATCGTCAACCATTGCTGTTGTTTTTTCTTGCCACTGCGTAGCTGAACCACTGTGGGGTATCAATGACATTCAGGTCGGATGAATGCGACCTGGCCGTTCAGACACGTATCGGATTCAGGATCACATAGCCAGACGGACTGTTTCGCATTGGAGAAAATCTGATTTGTATTGTTCAGACTGTTATGAAAAGATCAGATCTATGTCGCAAGTGGGCCAAAAAAAATCGGATTTGGGTCACTTCAGGCTGCGGTGTCAACGTAGCCTCATCCAGCTGTGGTTGGGTTCACGTTAATGAGCTCCGTTCAGTCATGGTGCATTCTGATTGCTCACCAGGTAAACAAGTGAGCTCCACATGTTTTATTCTTCAGGATTTAAAGAAGTTAGTGCCAACAGGTATTGAACAGGCAGTTGTTTTCAGGATTTCGGGTGATGGAAAGAAAGAAAAACCCTGACATATGACTTCCTATGTGTTGACTGTTAGTTGTTGCCATTGTGCTTCTGACTAGTAGCGAGTATTGGCATGTGTGTTGCGATACGATGCGTGTCACGATACTTGGGTCACGATACAATATTATCAGGATATTGCAATATCTCTATATATTGTGATATTTTACCCAGCTATCAAAATTAAATCTAAAAATAAAAAAGCAAGTGTTGCATACATTCATCAGAATCAATGTTATTTGGGGTTTGACTCGGTCCATGCCTTCTGCTGTGACTACCTCGTCTACAGAAATAGTGCTGCGGCACACAGCAAAGGGGCTCCACGGCGCCATCTACCAGAGTGGCGGTGCAGAGGTAGCCCATTCCCCCTCATTGTTTTAGATTAAAAATTACATTTTTTAAAATCGATATTAGGAACTTACCCTGCGATAGACTTCCGACCTGTACCCTGCCTCTTGTCTAATAACACCTGGAGATAGGCACCAGCACCCCTCGCGATCCAAGCAGGGATAAGGGTGATGGAAAATGGATGGATGGTAGTGAAAGTTCGATATATATCGTCAAATCGTTGTTTTTTAAAACACCCCTAATTCTAACCATGTCACTGCTTGTATCTCTGTTAGTAGTGTATTAAAGCATTTAAAATATATAAACAAACAAGCCTGGTTGGTGGGGCAAGTGTAATGTTGTGAGTGACACCCCGAATAGTTCTGGTTATCTTTTTATTAGCGTAGAAGGTAGTTTAAGTTAAAAATTGCTTCCAAGCCGGTAAGTTCTTGGCAAGCTGTTAAGAGGGAATATTTTACATTATGTTTTTTTTTTTTGTCTTTGTGCTGATTTTGTAATTCTATTTTAATTTTCTAATAGTTAAACTGCAACAACCTCATACTGTCTTGGTGCTTATGAGTTGTGCTTTAAAACTATTATTTTTCTTCGACTTACTTGTCTTCCCATTAAGATACCACTCTGAGTGGAGAGCCGTATTTCTAGTATCAAAAAGCTGGCACTGAAAGCACACACAGAAGTTGCCAATTTTGTGTCTGTTTTGTGTTGAAAAGGATGCAATCAGGGAAATCTATGGCTAGTTTTCTAAAAGAAAGTCTGACTTTGATTGTTGCAGCTGATTTTCTTCATATTTTCATGGTGAACTTTTTTATATTCGGTTTTATTGCTCTTTATTCCTTCACTGAGTCATAGAGAATTGATGATGGATGGTTAAGTGATTATTTTAAGTATGCATTCATAACGTCTCTTCATTAAAACCGAGCATTGTCTGTTTTAAATAAGAACAAACAGTTTTACTGTTTCATCTTAAAGCTTGAATAGTTTGACCTTGCTGTCTCATCGCCTTTAGTCTTGCTGATTAGTTTTACTTGACTGATTGATTTTACGGTGGACTTAATGGAGTTAATGACTTCTTACCAGCAGACCTCTTTATTGACAAAGGGATGATGGATATTTCAGAGGCTTGTCTTCCTAAATATTTTCACAGTCCACAAGGCTTTCCTGTATTTTACAGCTTCAGCTAGTTTTTATGATGCAGCTTACATTGCAAAACCCTGCAAACATGACCACCTGGTTAACATAAGCAGGGGGTGGGGGCAATAGAGAGCTCTAGAAATAGTATATTGCAAAAACATTCTCCCTACTAAACTTTTTCAGATTTGATCACATGACAATGATGGGATTTTTTCTTGATTAAAATCGTTGGTGTAAGATCCCCAGTTTTTGCTGATGTTTCACCAAATGTAAGGTGAGTGGAGGTTTGTAGAGAATCCAAACGCAGAGACTGAGACAGAGATGGTTTCTTGCAGATTTAACGATGACAGTGTTGGCAGCAGAAGCATAAATTCAGAATTTAAAAAACAGGGATCACAGGAACCAGAACAGAGTTTAACACAAAACTTAAGGTGGGAATGAAGAGAACCCAGCAATGAGTAACTGCAGAGAAGGAATATATATGCCAAACGGAACAATGAATTGAGTAATCGACTAATTGGGAGCAGTTGTGGAAAGAAGTAGCTAGAAGGTGCTTAGGAGAAAGGGTAGAGGCACTAGGCGCATACAGAGAGTCATCAAAGAAACAACTGGGCTTAAATATAACTAGGAAATAATTTAAATGAAGGTAAAGGGGAATTAAACTGATGAATAGAAAATGCAGAATGACCATAGAGGAACAATAACTATGATATCATGGGAAACATATCCTAAAAATAGCTATAAACAACGAATAGCAAAATAAAACTAGAGCAAAGACTTATAATGCTGAATAGGATATAACGGAAAAACCATCAAAAAGGAACAGTTAAAGTAAGAAGTAATTCAAGTTATATAACCAAGCAAGCACAGAATAACATCAATCAAAGCCTAACTGGAAACCCAAAGTGAAAACTTGAACAGAACCAAAAACCCAGAGCAGTAGTTAGTTGGGATTAAAGTTTAATTTAAAGGTTTCCCATGTCTAGAGACCTGCAGTACTTCCAGGTCTTTAGTGGTGAACTGAGACTGGGCCATTTCTATATTCGAATATGGATTGATCTAAACCATTCTGTGGCGGCTGTGGGTAAATGTTTAGTCATTGTCCCGCTGGAAGTTAGGGTTAGTGTCCGTCCCTGAGGATGGAGTCTGTTGCACTCTACAGCAAGTTTTCTTTTGGGAAATCCCTGTATTCAGCATCAACCATCTTCCCATATACTCTGACCTTCATCGCCATCCTTCCTCTCAGGGCGAAAATTTATTTTGGATGATCGACTTAAGGAACTGAATAACAAATAAATGATGTTGTTTAGATTTGGAACGGGGAATATTTGAAAAACCATGTGTGATTTCTTTGTTTGCTGTTTGGTTTGCATGTAAAATCCTTATAAAATTTGTGGTTAATGTAAGAAAATCAAGAAGAGTTCAGGGGAAATATGTCATTTTGAAGGCAATGCTGATCCAATTCAACTTAATCCATTACAGTGACATTTTGTCACTTATGAGCTTTGCTTTGGTGTTTGATTGATTTTGTATTGGTTCTTTCTTCATGTAGCTCATCTCTTTATCTGACCTCATTATTTTTTGTGTGGTCATCATTCAAAGTCAGTAGCTGATTCTAGAAATAATGAAGCCAAAGGGCAAACTGCCAATTCAGAGTGCCAATACCTCTGCTTGGTCCCGTGACAGAACATTTCTCAGTCGACTCTAGAATTTGTCCAGAGGGACCTTCAGCATGTTCCATGTTCCACTGACTGTTAGTGTATCATCAAGTTTTTTGTGTGTGTGTTAGAGGGAAGCGATTTTTCCGCCCCCCACCCGTTTTAGCACTGTGCATTTTCTGATAACACCGGCAGGAACAATAAAGTTATCACTGATGTCTTCTTCCCTCAGACCTCTCCCTCTTCCCAGAAAGCATATCTCCGACAGACAAACACAATCACAGGTTGCATAACAGTTTTTGATGTGGCTGGAGTTCGCTGAGCCAGAAGAACAGACGAGGTAGAAATAAGAACCAGGCATCACACAGACAAAACATGGATAAGGAAGGCAGGCAGAGGAAAAATACGACTTTACTTTCCCTCCAGGGTTAAGAAAGTGTTTTTGAACTGAACTAGATTGTATATTAACTGTCATTCTTTTGTTCCCGTTCCATGCATCAGCTGACAGTGAGTGGATAATGTGAAAACAGCAACTAATATGTATCTTGGATGTTTGTCATGAAAAGCAAATCATGTGAATGCCTCTTTGTGCAACTCTCATTCTGCACAGTAAAGATTATGTTCCCTAACTTGTCTTTAGGCTGTTAATAACATTTTGGGACTATTTCTAATAGCTCTCTGGGAATAAATGGCAGCTAAGTATGAAAGCATAGCACAGAAGATTCTGTGTGTGATTCTGGCCATGTTCTCATAACTTTCATATCAATTCTTTTGTAATCCGTCTCATTCCAGTAAAAAAACACCTAACATTGTGGGAGCTTTTAAAGGGAGAGGGATCTTTGATCTAGGGCTACAACTAATGAGGGTTTACTTAAAGGAATAGTGGAGGATTTTCGCAAATTTTTGAAAAGACCCACCCTCTCCACTTTTAAAAAGCATGTGCATGCACAACCCTGTACCCTCTCCTGAGAGGGAACACCTATTAATTTGAGAGCGTGCACGAGCCCATTTCTTCTTGTGCACGCTCTGTTTAAGGGTTGTTGTTTGCATCGCTCATACAAGTGCACTTTCCAACAGAAGATTTGCAATTTTTCCACTATGTCAGACTCACCACCAGTAAGTGAAAATGGGGACGAGCACGTAGGACGGCCTTATGTAAAAATATCACCAGAATGATTGACAATTAGGAGGACCACTTATTTTAATGATCCACACGGAAAAAGAACAATTAATTAATCTCTATATTCTTTTTTCTGATTAATTGATTGATAATCAAATGACCAAAGGTTATTTTAAAAAGATTCTACAGAGAATTTAAACTAAGTGAAGCTAAAACTGCATCATTTGAGGACTTCAGGATAGAGCATATAGATGGACAAAAATGTTTTTTTCTCCTTGAATCAAAATATTTATATATGTTTTACAATTTTGGTATAATTCCTGTTTTGAGTGTGTCGCTCTTTCAGCTAAAGGCATGTTTTTAGAGTCTCTATATTCCAGTTAACAATTGATTATTGAATTATGTAAATAATCGATTGATCCAATTCATTGTTTCAGCCCTACTTTGATCATTGGCAATTGGCATTAAGTACAGGCATGCCCAAAGTCGGTCCTCGGGATCAGCTGTCCTTCAGGTTTTAGAGGTTTCTCTGCTTTAGCACAGCTGGTTCCGAGACTTGCAGCTCAGCAAAAGGCTGTTAATCAGCTATCAATGAAAATCAGCTGTGCTGAAGCACAAAAACCTTTAAAACCTGCAGGACAGCGGCCCTCAAGGACCGACTCTGGGTTTGCTCGCTTATTACCTTCTTAGTTACTTATGACATTCTGATAATTGGAGTTAAAAACCTGTTAATTCAGAGAGAATCATTTAACTCTGCATTCTGCCACCCTTTATGCATTCAGACTCCCAGTTTGAACTTTTTTTTTTTTTACAGGAATCTAACTAATATCATTTTGCCACATCCCAGATTAGAAATGTGTTTCGTCCACCATGATTATATTTGTGTCCTGGAGAGGAAGAGAATTTGAAAGATTCAGGAAACACAACAATACGACTCAGCCATATAATGGCTTCAGTTACACAACCTCAGTTGCCCACTATTGTCCACAACATCCACCGATTATTGTTGTTGCACTATGCAGCACAAACCATTCACTAAACACAAAGCAGAGCACAAAATACCTGCTAGCACAAACATTCTGTTTACAACAAGCAGACTGAAACACACAGATAGGAAGATTACCGGTCAGGAAACAATCCGGTATTTGAGAAAAAACTGCACTTCCACCTCTTTTAGCTATATTGAAATGCACTAAAAATAATTTTATCTTTGTTTTGGGAATTCAGGCAGAGTAGTTTATCTAAATCTGAAAAGGGCTTTTCATCAAATCTCAGTTTAAGACCTAAATAACAGAAGGACATTTCAGGGCACCATTTTCTAGATACCAATTTCATGGTTGATATTTAGCAATATATGCCTTTGGTATTATTTTATTTGCAGTGGGACAGAAAGATGCCAATTTGATGTTGAAGGACTTAAAAAAATATATATATATATATTTATATATATATATATTGTTTCTATGAGAAAAATCATTTAACATGTGATAATGACATAATTGGAAAAAGATGTATCTATAGGGTGCATGCAAAGATGAAGATTACATCACTCACAAATTCTCACCACTCTCATTTTAAACATAATGTTGCATGCCAAAAAAGAAGGACTAAGCTATTATCTAAACAATTGTAATCTAAAGATGGCTGTTAGTGATTAAGCACTTTGAGGCAGCTGTATGGCAAGCCCAATGGTCATTTAATAACAATTTATGGCCATTCTTAAGGCAAGGAGTTTGTCTGTATATTATGTATCATTTATACTGGGCATAATTTTTATCAAATAAAAAAGAAGTTTCATCTGGTTGTTCTCAACACGTGCCACATTTGAAATTGTTTTTTTTTGTTTGTTTTTTTTTGGTGTGTGTCCTGTTTTGCCAATATAGCTCTGGAACTCAATATCCCAAACCTAGATAATAGAAGATTTGCTTTCAAGCAGACTATTATGTTAAGAAAATTATCTTTTTGAGTTGTTGTTTTTCTCTGACGTAACATCTGTAGCGCAATATGTAGCTGAAACTGTCTCAAGGTTTGTTTGATTTTTTGTTCTGAGGAAGCTTGAATCCTGCTGTGATACATACCCTGGCTACCATAGAGCCTGTTCATGAAAGTATTTTATTTATTTTTTATAAGGACCAACTTTACAGCCATATATTTTGGTATTTTAACTAATTCTGTGCTTTACATTAGAGAGAATATTTATGTTTTTTGCTGGGGATGCACGATTTCAGTGTTAACTTTATTTAGTTTAGCCGAAATCTGTCTTTATTTGTGTGTTGAAGGGTAAGAACTTATATTTACATTATAAACAATATTATGAAACAAGTTTTATTAGCTGTTAAAACAAAGCAAATATAAGTTTAAGCCCAACTTGTCATATCGTTGAATTCCTTCTTACTAAACTTTTCTTCCATCAGCAGTCTAATAATAGTGTGTCTGGCAGATTCCTTCTTAAGATTCCTAATTTTGACTCTTTAGTCAGAATCCCCTCAGGTTGGTATTTATAACGCAAAAAGTAAAACAAAAAAAGTATGATTTTCGAAGAAGTCATGGAAGATCTAAAACAAAAACTTTTAAACAACTGAAAACTTTTGCTGTCAGTGTTAACTCTTTTAACCTGAGGGGGAAAAAAGTACAAGAAACATTTAGATTTCAACATCTTTGTTTTTTCTCCTGGTTTGTTGACATCAAAGGCAGAATAGATAAAGTGAAGTGAACAAACTGAAATAGGCAGCCAGTAGTAGATTTATACTGCCAGTGCGGGTAAATAATGCTATGATTTATACATATTGAAGTACAAAGAAACTCTTTTTACATGTAATAACTAAAAAATCAAAAATATAATATTCTGTAGCGTTTAATGTAAAAAATTGCATATTTCATAAATAGATATTAAATAAATAAAGATGTTAGCTTATAAAGCTTATAAAATTGCATTATTCGAATATTTTGGACAATACTGTGAAAGTCAAGCGCAGACTTGTGGATCGCAGGCTGTTTTAGTCCAAGTGAAGCTGCTTTTCTTTCCTTAAATACTTCAGGCTAATGAGCTAGTTTTCAGAAATAGTTTGCTGATGAGCCCGGTGCTTTTCTTAGGCCAACACACTGCAGAGCTAGTTAATACTATAAGCTATCACAGTGAGAAGATTCACTCTGTCCTTACAACACATGTAACACACTCTCTGTCATGGTTTAGAAAAGACAGTCTTAATAGCCCCTTACTCAGAGAGATTCAGTAACATCTATGCTGTTTAATACATTTGTCTGATAATTTAAGGCTTATTTTTATATCTATACATGCAATAAAATCAAGTTTATATATATTGCATTATCTTGTTGTTGCTGTGTTGGCACAAAGCCAAATTAACTAATTAAGGTAGACCTAGATCTGAGGCAGAAGTAATTAATCTTGACTTTACTTATAATCCACAAGAAAGCTTGCATATTTACATGTTTCGTCCAAAAAAAAAAAAAAAATTAAAATTTTGCAAAATGGTCTGTTGACTTTTAGCCTCACTCTATGGTCTTTACCAGGGGTAAAACCATAGGGGGTCCGAATAAAGCAAATCATCAACCGGTAACGGTCCGGAGACATTTTTATTATAATTACTATATACTACAAAGTTACTTTAAACAGAATTTAACACTGAAATAAATTAGGTTTTTATGCATCCATGTTATACATTGAATAAAAAAAAAAATCCATTTTAAAACCTAAAGTTTTTTTTTTTAAGTAGAGAACAACAATCGTTCAGTTTGCTATAAAGACAATTTCCTGATTCAGATATTTTATAAAACCTGAACTGACCATTTTTTTTATTTTTCTTTCTTTTTTCTGGCTTAATGAGAGCAGTTGGCTTTATGCTGCCCTGCAAGGCTTTAAACCTGGTTCTGATTGTCAAAGTGCTCATTTTGAGCCTGGATCCATTTTTATTTTTTGATTATGTTCATGGTGGAGAATTCTGCTTCACAGCAGCAGGTTGAGCCAAACATACAATGTGCAGGGTCATCTTTGAGCACGCCATTTCACTTTTCTTTCTCTAGTTCACAACGCTTTTTCCAGCAGTCCACACTTTCTCTGCTCTCTGTTTCTCATCGTCTTCTCCTTCTTTCCCATCGCCCGGATTGCCACAGGTTTGCCTGCTGTGTCTAAAAGAAGCTCGCAGCAGCAACCCTGATGGACACAGCTCATTGGCTAATATGTATCACGTGCAGCCTGGTCCTGGACGCTCCTGAGGGCTTTAACATGTTAACAGCAGAAGCGGCACAACTGAAGTTAGATACTGTCGTCGGACAAGATGCAGTAATTTATAAATGTTTTTATTCAGGTTGGGTCTGGATTAGCCAGCAGGTGGGTCCGGATCCTGACCTCTCCGACCTAATCCGTGACCTCTGGTCTATACACTAGAGTATTTGAATTCATACGGAGAGAAGATCTGATTGGTTTTCTTTGTGGTCTCTTTCCAAATAAAGTCCATTGTTATCCACATGGATCTCACATTTAAACCATTTTTCACTGCTGCTTGCTTTATTTTCAGCAGTTTTTCATTTGATCTGATTTTAAAGAAAATTAACTTTCTTAGCAGCTCTGTTACCTCAGATTCATTTTATGGCTAAGAATCTAAAGTAGCTCATCAATAAACGAAGGAGAACAAGTTCATTGCAATACTTTGTGTTCTCTTCTGCGTTTGTGATGTAAAAGTCTGAAATAAAACAAAATGATACAGTCTGTGGGCTGTTGGATGAACTGCAGGGGAGAACTGAACTGTTGAATAATCCAAAATGTCAGGGAGGCGTGCTTAGCCAATTATTCTGTATTTCAAGGTTTCAGGTTCTTAGTATGGCCTCACTAATGTGGTCAAATATAATCTCAATGACAGAAATTTACTGCTGGAGCAGCTGCTAGAAAGTTCAGCTGAGAAAGCTTGGTACCTGCTGAGAACAGCTGCAGGATTACTTATATTAAAAGTCATAAACTACAGCTTATATTAATGTCATGGGTAAAGGTACTGCTTTTACAGTAATGGTAAAATGTAAGGAAATACCTTTTCAGGTACTGGCATTAACTTATTTAGACGTAATAAAAGTGAATGCTGAGAGAAACAAACCACTCCCTGTAATTTGATTGCATGTGCAGCTACCCTTAATGACTGAATATTATCTATTCTCTTCTTTTGAACTGTTGCTTCATCTCCTAAATATTTAAAAGCTGTAAAGCTTTCGCTTTTAAACAGATGAGCTAAATTTGACTCATGAATACTAGAAGGTCACTCAGCTGCAGCAAGGTGCTGAGGCCCTGTGGCTGCAAACAAGGCCTAAATTATCACCTCTTCAGCTCCATGCCTGGATATTTAGGTGAGGTGTTTTTGCTTGTGTCTGGGTTTCGTTTTAAACATTATACACATTGTGAACATCTCTACTTTGATATTGTCAGACGATTCACAACAGACATTGTGTAAGAAGTTCTGTGGTGCTTTCAGAAGCAGCCTCTCTAAGCTGAGAGCAGCTTCCATTTAATTTTTTTAGAGAAAAGATAATTCTTCATTAAAAACTCAAAAAGCCATTAATTTTATAGTAGGGCTGAGCGATAAACTTGATTTTTACCGTTACTGTCATTCACTACGATAACCGGCGGCAATTTGCCCATGTCGGTAAAAGAAATAAACATGTTTTTTTCTGTTTTTCCCTGTGTGTGCTGGTTGCTTTTATTTCCTTTACATTTAAGACACAGCAGCGTGTGTCTAATCAGGTGTCCGAGCCAGTCAGAAGTGTAAACAAAGAGAATGGCGGATGACCCTGGTGAAGAAGCAGCTGTAAACGAAATTATATCAGTTTATCCTGTGTAGCTGAGCTAGAGCAGAGATGAAGCTGAACACGCAGAGAAGAAGCCGGGAAGCGGGTTGTGAGAGTTGAGCGCGTGGCAGACCGGTTTTGAGAGAGGTTGTGCGAGTTTAAACGATGCACAATGTTCACACTGCATGCTCAGTTCTGTGGCACCAAAATTACGCCATAGATGTTGAGCAAAAGAACACGACATGCAAAGTTTTTCTGAAAACTGTCAGGGCTACCCAACGTACCACATCCAACCTACATCACCAACATCACAACCATGTTGTTAAGTTCAAAGATGTGCAAAGATGCGTAAAAATGTTTGCTGGAGAGGTAACATTTTTCTCCTCTTCAATGAAACGTTGAATGTTTAAACATGAATGAGTACAAGACTTTAATATTTAATTGAAAGTAACATGTAATGTGATCAGTTGCATTTCCTGCACATGCCTTTATTTCTGATAGAGGATCTGGAGCATTTATCATTATCAAGGTAAAACTGCCCAGTTTATCATTATATTGATTTGAGGTCACATCGCTCAGCCCTGACCTATAGTATGGTTGCCGACAGGTGCAAATGCGCAGTTAACGAAGAGACAAGCTGCAAAAACTTGTGATGCAAACTAAACGTGCAAACACAAAAAAACAAAGACAAAATAGAAATGCTGCAAAAAAAATTCTCTAATCAGTACAAATAGAAGCATAAACCAACAATAAACAAAACAAATTCAAACAAAAAATGCAGCAACCACAAACATGCTGGAAGCAAAAACAAAGTGCCGTAGTCACAGAAAGAAAATGATGCAAACAAATAAAAGCAGCTGCTAACTTGCTCTAAAACAGAAGTGCTCCGGGTTTAGTGCAGGATTAAAAAAAAAAAGTTGGAAGAAAAAAGGAGAGGTTTGTTATCTTTCATTTCATTGCCAAATATATAGTCTTATAAGTAACACGCTCTGGACTGATTTTGTCTGTATTTGGTTTGACTCCATCTAGTGTTTTGGAGCACTACCTTTTTTAGAGCGACTTTGATTGCAGAAATTTGTTTTTGGTTGCAGCTTGTTTGTATTTGCTGCAGTTGTTTTTGCTTACATTTTGTTTTGTTTATGTCTAAGACTTTGCATCATTCACTGGCTTGCTGTTCATTTCGCTGTTTGCTGCACATTTTCACCTGTTTGCGGCTCTTTTTTTGTTTGTTTGCAGCTGTTTTGTTTTAATTTTTTTGTGTTCACATGATTTGTTGTTTGCATCACACATGTTTTTGCAACTTGTTTCTTTGTTGAATTCTCCTGTCGGCCACCGTAGTATTTACCAAGATGTAGCATCGGAACTACACCGGGGGTTCAATCTACCGTGATGTTCATCCTTGAGAAGTTTGCTGAGTCCATATATTGTTTTCTAAGGATGTATGATCTGTGTCGGTGGAAAATGTTGGACTTTAGATGTTTTGTAATTGTCTTTTAATGATCCCAGGCTGATGGGCAGCAACATGGCTTCCTGTAGGGTCACTGCTGATGTCTTGCTGTTAACACACATCTGTATCCTTAAACTGCTTCTGAAGGAATAAGACTGTGTTGCTGATTAACAAAACCTTCTGCTACTTTTCATCTTACATCCTATGAGATCAGCTATGGTGAACAGCCTTTAAAAACTGGGTTTGTTTACAAGTGTGGTACACTTGCGGTTATATTTTAATATTTTCTACATCTTCAGTGATCAAATGGTTTTCAATACTTTTTAAATATTGTGTAATAACATCTCTCTTGTCATTTAAATATTAAATTCTGTACAAAATTATATTTTGATTTTGACAGGCATGTATGAGAGGAAGAAAGTTCAAAGAAAAAAAACTGTTTACAATCAGACAGAGGTTTCAAGAACCACATTCCACTTCAGTCAAAAGTTGGGAGATTCATTTAAAGTTAGCATCAGCTAAAATAATACTCGTAAAATACTGGAATCCATCCATCTTCTCCTACTTATTCTATCAGGGTCGTTGTGGGGAGGTGAGTCAGAGGCGGGGTTAACTCTTTTGACTGTGGGAGGAAGCTAGAGCTAGAGAATAGAATAGAATAGAATAGAATAGAATAGAATAGAATAGAATAGAATAGAATTACCCTTTATTCCCCAAGGTGAAACATGTAGGTGTGTCAGTGGCATGCAAGTAGACATTGAAAGCAAAGAAAACACTGCAGTTATAAAAAATAATCTGCAAATGCAGATAAAATAAGAAATAAAAAAGAAAGACAAAAAGAAAAACAGCCACCCATAAATATGCTTGTTTAGCAGAATTTTAGCTATTCTGCTCTTCATAGAACAACAATGCTATTTATTTTGCAGCCCATTAGCTCAACTAGTTAGCCTGCACTCAGTTGCTAAACAGATACACAAACTGTGATTTAAAAACAATATCTTCATATAGTAGTAGCCAACTCTCTTTATACTCCACTGTATTGTTTTCCAAACAGCTATTTTTTCTACGTGTGGTAGTGCTGATCCAGGAGGAGATGGACGAGCCATGAGCACAACCTCTCCTTACAGCCAAAGAGAAAACGTTCCTTTTTTTTTATCTGACACATTACTCAATACCGTAAACAGCAGAAACAGTATGATGGAAAAGGAAAAATATAGTTTTTATTTATTTTCTATTCCACAAGTATACCAATTGAGACCAATCAATGTCTATAGCCATCATAGCTGGATGGAAGAAGCAGAAACAATTGGACAGTGTTGTTTAGAAAGATCATATTAACCTGTACTCTGTACCAAGGTCTAAAACACTGTTTATATTTCTCTGCGACTATACATTATCTGACCCAGTGAACCAGTCAGTGAACAGCCAGCCTAAATAAGTATTGTTTTTATTACAAAGTTTGGACTGTTATTATTATTATTAACGCGTAATTACACCACACGATATATATTCATTAGCTTTAGTCTAAGGAGAAAATAATACAGTACAACTGCTCAGTGTCACCCTCAGATCATGTTTATCCCCCTTTGTCCAGTACATCTGTTGTTTTTGGAGAGCTGTCATTAACTGCAGACCTTTCTGTTGAAGGGCCCTCATCAGTGAGCATGAAAAGTCTGCATCCCTGTTCTGTGAGGGGAGGTGCTCCTGGGCAGTGAAGCATTAGTATTCTGTTTGGAGAATGGTGCTGCAGCTCCTGCAGGGTCCTCTGTTGTTTCTCTAGGAAGGGGGTCTGAGGGGGTCGGAGTTGTGAGTGAGTGGTGGCAAGAGACGTTTCGAAAGGGACACAACTAGTTTGCTATTGGTCCAGACATGTTGCACATTCCTTTTTAGCTCTCAAACCTCAGAGGGACCTTGATATGATTTCAGTCTGCTTGTTGTTTCACGCTCTGTGGCGATGGGTAGGTGAGAACTGCCTTTATTAATATTCATTACAGGGCTGCAATTTACCCTCACCCTGCCAATTTGGAGGGGTCTGTAACTATATGCAGATTCACTTTCAGCTGGTTGTCTATGATACTACCACTGCTTTTGTTTCACCTCCATTATACTGGACACAAGCTGTTTACTTCCACTATTTTCTTAGGCTCAGAGATGTTTCGTGGTTGCCAATAGATATCAGTCATCAGAGCAAAGTTGTTCGATTTTCAGCCACATATGCTGCCTGATGTCTGCGTCTGTTTGTTTATGTGCAGACGGTCTCTGATTTTTGTTTTATTTCCTGTGTTGATTGCCATTTCCACAGTTACAAGTGTGCACAATGTCCTGATTTCCTGTAGAAACGACCCGTGAGTTGTGCTACGGTTTTACCCAACCTGCTTCTTCTTTTACTTTTACTTTAAAATAAATAAACAAATAAATAATGCTCAACCTTAAATTCTGGATTTATTATCTCATAAGTCTGTTATGCAGTTTCTAAAATAAATTTGGTCTACAGGATGTGAAATCAGGCAGCTCCCCCTGTGGAAGGAATTGGTTTTGGGAGGAAGTTAAAGCCTGGAAAAACTCACTCTATTCTCCATTTGTTGAGATAAACGCTGTCAGGTGCAATAAATGTTTCTGTATCAGCTGGACATAAATATAAAACATCCCTTACTGCTCTAAAAATTCCTCCCATCTCTCCACCAAATTCTTCAAGCTGAACTTATTTAAAAGAAGAAAAAAAACAGCTGATAAGTTACAGTATCCGGGGGGGAAGCTGATAATAACGTAAATACCTTCTGTTTTAATGTGCTGGAAAGCAAATGATTTATTGTGAGGCTGATGGGGAGCCGTATATTTGACTAAGATTTAAAAACTTAACAACTAATCAATTACTAAAACAACTATTTTTCTTTCTCTCTGTTTTGTCAGTAGTTTTAAAGAGGGAATTCTTAAAGCCACTTTCCCCAACACATTAAATGACTGATTAATTATTCAGACATTTATAGTGACGTTGTTCATTTTAATCTGTATTCTCTGATGAAAATTATATTCCCAGTCTGCAGTGGGACTTAGACTTTACTGCCTTTAATTATCCAAGATGGTACAAAACAAACAAAGAAAAGAAATAAAGTCTCTTACTCATTAACAGTGGTGTTTATGCGATCAATTTAGACAATAGGTTCTTTAAAACCTGGTCTACTTATTGTGAACCATGGAGCTATAAGCTCATCTTTCTAATGGAAAACCATAAAGCAGAATTTGCTGTCATTATCCAAAGCTCAAATGATTCTTATAAGTTTTGTTTACTAAAGTTATAAAGTTATATAACAGGGTTTCTGCGGGTCATTAAAGATCATTAAAAGTCATGACATTATTAGGCCTCAATTGGCATTAAAATTCATTAAATGTGTTTATTGTGGCATTTAAAATGCTTTATTTAAAAAAAAATGTTTATAAAAACAATTTCATCAGACATATTATATCACGATATATTTGTGTGGAACTGCTTCCAGTTGATCACAAAGCTTTATGTTCAGAAAAGAAGCTTGAGTCGGAGAAAAAGCTAGAGAATGGGGGGGGAGCAAATTTCAACAAAAGTGGTTGGAAAACAAGGAATTCAGGACATGGCTGCAGCCTGTCGACGGGTACCTGTTGGTGGCATTAAAATGATTTCTAAAAGCATTAAAAGAGCATTAAAAAGCATTAAATTTGAGTTATTCATTCCTGTATAAACCCTGTTTAAGGTGATAATTAGAGTTGCAAATATTTAATAGCAATCCTCATTACAATAGAAATACACCCTTTATCGGTAGTGCAAAAGGCTGCTTTGACAGTGATATTCTGTTTGATATTTCCTGTGTTCATAAGCTGCAGACTAATGTTTTAATTGGCCACATTAAAAGAGAAATTTCACAGCACATATAGCTGATTTCTATTTAGATATAGTATTAAAGCCCAGCCTTAATGACTGTAATAAAAAGGAAAAGAATGTGGATTAGCTGCAGCTAATATCACCATTTTAACATTAAGTATTATAATAATTGTTTACTTTTTCTTATTTGAATCTGGAAACCCAGATTTGTAACTACAGGTAGATTATTTTCCTAATTGCTTAATCTGTTGATTCTTTTTCAATTATTCAATTAATAACTGATGGAAAATGTACTTTAGAGAGAAGAAAGGAAGGATTTCCTCCTTTGATGATAAGTTAATAGTGTCAGGATTTGGTTGTGGTTTGTTGACCCAAATGCAGAGGCAAGGAGGCAGAGGTGATTTTCTTGTGGCTTTAATGAAATGTTAACTGAACACAGAGGCAGGAATTCCAAACATGAAAACAAGGTTCAAACAAACCAGAAACCATGGAGACATCAGGTGGGATACTATCACGAGGTGGAAGGCTCAGAGAGACGGAGTTGGAGGAAATTAGATGGGGAACCAGCACTGAAGAACTGAACAGAGAGAGTATTTAAGGGAGACTGAAGCAAAGAGAGGACTAATGAGCAGATTGGGAGCAGGTGTGAACAGGGCAGAATCAGGAAAGGAGCAAGGGAAAAAGGAGAACACAAGAGGGCAGCAGAGGGCAATAAACAAAAACCTGAGGACTGAAAACAACCAGAAAACATGACAGAATAAGAACCAAACCACTAAGACTAGAAAACACGGAGCAAAGTAAAACTGAATACTCAAAAGAAAACATAACAGAACGAGAACTGCGGCCGTAACTGAAAAATAATTAGAGAACACAACAAAATAAGAATTAAACCACTAAAACTAGAAAACAAGGAGCAAAGCAAAACTGAATAGTCAAGAGAAAAACATAACAGAACCAGAACTCTGACAAATACAGCTTAAGTTTAATTTATTTTTTTAGCAGGCAGCAGGTTTTAGATTCTGCAAACGTCACATAACCTTTAATCGATTACTTAATAAGTTGTCAAACATTTTAATTATCAATTAATTAGATTAATCAGATTTATTCTTTCAGCCCTACTTAAGAAAACCTTGGCAGGTTAGTGATTCTCGCAAAGCTCCTTCATTATTTAAATCGCTGATGTTTTCAAGCTTTCCCCCACAGAGAGACCGATGGTCATTTTGGTGTCCCTGATCTGCTGCAGTAGTTTGTTGTTATTGCCTTTCTGATCAATCCCAGCCAACTTCCTTTGCCTCCGATTGCTCTGGGCGCTGTTGTTTATTGGTTTATTAAAGCTGACCCAGATGCTTTCAATCACACATATACTAACACGCATGAATAAACGACCCTCTTGCTTGCTTCCTTCATTAGCTTTTTTTTTTTGTTCTATTAGTTTCCAGGTTGTTCATCACTGGAGTCTCTGTAATTAGCTAATCTCTTTATAAATCATCAGCACTGCCATGCAGTGATGACCATGTTGCTTGTTGCTGCTTGGAAATAATCATGGATGTGTGCTCCCTGGTGCATAGGGCCATAATTGGGTTAGCGCCCCAGTTTTCTGTGTCTGATTAGGTTTCATCATATTTCCTTTAGCTGGAGAACATAGCAGAAGCATACATACTGTCATTGCAAACAAATATACTTTAGATTTTTGCTTAGGTTTATTTTCCTCTTGCATCTTTGCTAGCGTTTTCACTTGAATGGGATTTACGTTGCTAACAGGGAACATTCATGTTTTTTGTGTGGACTTCAACTCCCTCGAATTAGTAAACCCTCCTGACATGTGGACCACCCTGCTGCTCTCTACATGCTTCTCTGAGCAGATCAAAATGATCATGCCCATTAAACTGAAAGTTTAATTGCAGCTGTTTTGTGGTCTGGAATGATGAAAGACAAGAGCCACAAAAAGGGCGCACGCTTTAAGGTACGTTTCATTTAAAAAATGGCTCCTTTTTGGGGATAGTTTAAACAAAGAGGTTTGAAAGAACAATAATTAGGGAAAAGATGAAAAATGGTTTTGCCCTCTGGTCTGGTTTAGTTTTCTTAAAACTGTTTAGAGGAATAAATGTCGTACATCAGCTCAGAACCACATATTTGCCTTCTGAGGTATCGTTAGACATCCTGACCGGTGTTCCTTGTCTATAATGGCTGTTGTAAATTTAAAGAAAGTGTTTCCAGCTCCTTTACGTCTTGCTATGGTGTTTGTGAGCAGAGAAAGTGAACCATGACCTAAGTCAGCTCTGGTTTCACAGATCCTATGTCCCAACATCTAGCTGCTCACACAAAACACTGGCAACCACACTCAGAGCCTGGGGGGTTTAAAAACCCATCTTAGAGAAAGTTGATCAGGTATGCAGAGCCTGGCAAAGTATCCATATGTTCTGTTGTGTTACAATAAGCTGGGGAATATTTTTTAGGTAAATATTTATTATATATATTTTTTTACAAATAAGCACCATTCTTTTTATGCTTTAGTTATAGTATAACTGAGGAATTTTGTTGTTATTCTAAACTATCCTAAAAGTACAAGGCATCTGTGGTCAGCCTTATCTGTAATATCACTCTCTTTGGAGGTTTGTTAATGGACTGAAGTCTAAAACAGTGGTTCCCAACCTATTTTAACTTGTTTACCCCCTTGGCCATTTTATCAAACCATGAGCACCCCCTTGGTACTCATGGTATGATTACTGATGATTATTTTCCAAAAATAGAAAGTACAGCTGATTATAAAATGCAAAGTATTTATTTAATTTCCTTAGCTTGATCATGTAATGCTCAGACCTTTCATTCTTTTTAATTAGAATAACAACTAACATTTATATGTTGCCTGGAAAGTGAATCTGTGCTAAAACAAATACAAAATCAAAATTAAGTTACAATCGGTGCTCTTCTGAATAAGTCCCCTATACAAACATCTAAACTTGACATATAAGGGAAAAAATAACTAAATAATATTCAGATTCACTATGTCATTTTTACTCTGATTTCATCATTCACTGTGTTAAGGGAACACCTAACCTTCTCCTGAATTCCCAGAAATTGTGTTTTTTTAGCCATTTATCCTTGACTGCAGCTGCTTTGGTGCGATCTTCCCTTGTGATCTTCTCTTTTAAATGTCGATTAGGATTTTTTTTTCCGTCTTTTTGGTTGATAAAATCTTGGCTTATTTTGCATTTGGGTCCTTACAAAGCTAAACCAACCCCAGCCCTATTTTACTTTATTTCTTTATCTGCGAAGTAAAATATTAAATGTTTTCACCTACCCCCTGCAATGCATTGGCGGACCACTAGGGATACTAGTACCCTTGTTTGGGAACCGCTGGTCTAAAACACAAGGCTAGAAAAGCCTTTCACATTTATACACTTAAAGAAATGTGGNTGATGATTATTTTCCAAAAATAGAAAGTACAGCTGATTATAAAATGCAAGGTATTTATTTAATTTCCTTAGCTTGATCATGTAATGCTCAGACCTTTCATTCTTTTTAATTAGAATAACAACTAACATTTATATGTTGCCTGGAAAGTGAATCTGTGCTAAAACAAATACAAAATCAAAATTAAGTTACAATCGGTGCTCTTCTGAATAAGTCCCCTATACAAACATCTAAACTTGACATATAAGGGAAAAAAATAACTAAATAATATTCAGATTCACTATGTCATTTTTACTCTGTTTTCATCATTCACTGTGTTAAGTGAACACCTGACCTTCTCCTGAATCCCCAGAAATTGTGTTTTTTTAGCCATTTATCCTTGACTGCAGCTGCTTTGGTGCGATCTTCCCTTGTGATCTTCTCTTTTAAATGTCGATTAGGATTTTTTTTCCCGTCTTTTTGGTTGATAAAATCTTGGCTTATTTTGCATTTGGGTCCTTACAAAGCTAAACCAACCCCAGCCCTATTTTACTTTATTTCTTTATCTGCGAAGTAAAATATTAAATGTTTTCACCTACCCCCTGCAATGCATTGGCGGACCACTAGGGATACTAGTACCCTTGTTTGGGAACCGCTGGTCTAAAACACAAGGCTAGAAAAGCCTTTCACATTTATACACTTAAAGAAATGTGGTATGGGTTGAAATCAAAGCTTATGCATGATAGGGAAAGATTTAAAAGAACTCGATGTAGCTAAAACCTCTTTTTTGTTTGTTTCTTTGTTGTTTTTTTGCCCATATTCAGTCTTTTAGATACCATGGAGTGTTGCTAATCCAGATTGGTGGCTTTTTTTGGTGTATGCCATTTTCACCATCTGGGCGGTCCGCACACTTCTAGTAAAGATTGTATTTTTTATATCAAAATGTTTTGTGATGACTTTGCATCGACGTTGCTCTTCCCAGATATTCTCCATTTAATCAGACTGAGCTTTGGCTATTTTCATTGAAGTATTTAAAGCATTTATTTGTAAGAAAAGTGAAAAAAAAAAACTCTTTATTATCATTCTACTTTCCAACTATGTACTAAGTACCCAGTTTAACATATAATGTTAATTTTTATAACATACAAAATGTAGATATTTTATTTTCCTAAACCACTGCAGTAGTTTATAGATGGATTTGTATTTTCTGCTCATATATAATCTAAACAGCTCAGATCAGATTGTAGTTATTCCCCTAAATGATCTTATTATGAGTCTTTCAATTGACTTCGTTTATCAGCAATCTTCATATAGCAGCAGGTTTTATTATTTTTGATAAAATGTTAATGCAGCCAGTAAATCTGTCTAATGATGATAAGAGACTGAGTCAAAAGCTTCATACTGATGATGACGTAGGGAAATACTCCCTCCTCAGTCATCAGCTCTTCATCATTTCCACCTCACCTGCCTCTTTCTGCTTATCTACCAACTTCTGACAGCAGCTGCAGGTTAGAGAGAATTGAAAAGGAAGCACAGGGTGGATGCTTTTTCAGGTCGGCAGGGAATGTGTGTGTAAGAGCTTGCACAGTAGGTATCTTTGTGCATGTCGGCATCTGGAGAAACACACACACACTTACAGCCGCTTGCACACATTTAGCCCATGACATCACAACTCTCCACGCAGTCGCCAGGAATACGGCTCAGAAAGGAGAGGCTTTGTGGAGGGGAGGAAAGAGATGGGAGGGGAGGAAAAGGAGGGGAAGAAGGAGAGGAAAAGGCTTGGCCAGGGAAAAGTCCAGCAGTAGTCCTGCTATCTGGGACAGGACGGATCAGGGCCTGACCCAAGGGGACTGAACTGAATAGGGAAACGGATAACACTTATGAGAAGAAGACACAAATAGTAGAAATTAGTGCACTGCTGCAGCATGGATCCAAAGCTGACGCTGAAATAGAGGAATCAGCTGCTGAATCCGAGAGCAACAGGTGAGGAGGAAGTTTTTCTTTTTACAGGAGCATTGATTACATATTGGTTACGTTTCATGGGTAAAAGGTAATTACTGAGCCTACATATTATAATACAAATTGAATTGATCCTCTAGTTGAGATGTTATGAATGTGATGGCTCAGTTCTGTTTTATGAGCAGGAGAGGGTTAACATGCGGACAGGTCCAGTTACTCCACTGGACTGTATTTATCCAAGAGCCAGGACTGTGTTTGCTTACATAGGTGGGATTATCCTAAAATCATATGTTTTTAGACATAAAGTATCAATTTAAGCTATTTAAATGCTGAAAAGGTTTACTGAGAAGCCGAATCAAGATATTAAGGGATAAATCTGTGACTTTTTATTTCCGGCGAGGATGAATTGTGGAGGTCTTCTCATGGGGCAGGATTAGTTTCATTGTGAAATTCTCAGCATGCGGCTTAGTGTGTATGTTTTGACATGTTTATGTGCCTGTGTGTTTGCAGCTTTTTCGTGCAAAACGGTCAGAGTGTAAGCATTTCCAGATGTTCTGGATACAGACAGGCTGAGAATTAGACAACATTTAGATTTAGAGCCCAGATGAGTCAGAAAGGTCTATGATTTATTATAGCTTGCTTATGTTTCCACACAATCCACCTAGTTGCCCATCTTTTAATATCAGCAACAACCCTCACTGGTAACCAGACCTCCTGGGGAAATACTAGAGGATCAGTTTTACTTTTGCTTTCGTGGTTTCTTGTAATTCCTTCTCACACTCAAAAATGGTCCTCAGTAGCTTTCTTCAGACAAAGAAGGGTTAATATTGTCCCTCATCACTAGAATTAAAGTCTGTGACTTGAGGACAGAAAGCTATGCCTGGAATGTCAATTTACCTTAGTGTGAGTCAAAGCCGCACCAACACACACCTCATGTTAACGTACACACTTTTGCCGTGGGTACCCCACCGCACATCCACAGCCTTTTAAATGTGTCTTTGAAGCAGAGTAGTTTTGCAAAGGAGACATTCCTGTACTTTGGTTCTGTTTTCCTGAGGCAGTAAAAGGATATCCTCCCCCTCTGTACTGTCCGCTGGACACACACTCCCACACGCGCACGCTCACACATTCCTTCTGGACAAACATGCATGTGTCGCATACACAATGGGTCCAATAGGAGCGTGAAATTAGAGGTTCCATCTGGTCCTCACATGATCGCTGACATAATGACCAAAGTGAAAAGTCATTTGACTGTTTTAAAGGCACAAAGAAACTGGATACAAAAGTAGGTATGAATATCACTAATAACTTAAAGTAGCACCACGTCTACGTTTGAATAATTAATACGTTTTATTGTACAAAAAAATGGATGATTCCTCTGTCCTCCGTATATAACAAACTTAAAATAAACATATGTGACATTTTGATGAATTGGGACAATTATAGCATTTAGAGATAGATGGCATTTATACCAATTTTAAAAACGACAATGTGAGAGGACAAAATACCTTAGTTGCATGAAGAGATTCTGACTTTTTTCATTAACAGCATCAGAAGCAGGATTTTTTTTCTTTGCTTCCTGGATGTGTTTTTTAATATGCCTCAGCATTGTGCTGCAGAGGTTTGAGTAAATACCAGAGTATTTGGGGGAATATAAACAAGCCATCCAATAGGCTACATCATATCAGTGCAGACCGTGTTTTTGCTCAGATTTGACATAAACCAATTTTATACAGAGAGAAACATACTTGGAGGTGTAAATAATCCATCCTGTCATCTGTGAAGAAATATTAGGTTAAAGCCTTTTGATGTTCTATGCTAGTAGCTGCACTTGGCTAATGCACTGCAAAAACAATCTAGAAAAAATCTGTCAACATTTCCTTAATTAGGTGCATTTACTCTTAATTTAAGTGGGTAAATAAGATGATCTTCCATTGGAATGAGTATATTTACTCTTAAGATAAGATAATTAGATAAATATTCACTTGAAATAAGAATGCAAATTTTTTTTTTCTTATTTTAAATGTAAATTGTCTTGTTCCATTGGCAAAGTCACTTACTTACCTCCTCAATTCAAGGGGGAAATGCAGTTATTTTAAGAAAAAAATCACTTATTTAGATTACAATGTTTGCAGTCTTGTTATGTTTTCTAGAAAATCATTATGTGCTTTGTTATTGTTGTATTGTTATTGTCTCTAAATTCAGTGTTTGGGCATTAACTCGTCTCCTGATGTTCATGTGGGATTTGTTCCCATATAGGATAGAGTTTAGGAGCAAACAGTAAATCCTCATCCAGGATATTCCATCCTGTTTGTTTACGTTAGGATTCCTGGCACTATATCTATTTTAGTCCACAACATTATAATATCATTGCCAGGTTTCTTTGCTCAGTGCCAAACAAACTGATATTTCACGTAATAACATTAAAGAATGATAATAACATGTAGTGGGGCTTTAGGTTAGTGTTTGGCTATATTTGTATTATCTTCCTCTATGTATTTTTATTTCTAAAACAAGATGTTCAACAATTGCTGGTTTTTTTGTTTCTTGTTTTTTTTTTTGTAAAAAAAAAAGGGATTCTAATATTTCTGCTATTCAGTTTTATTTCTATCTACTTTGATTCCAGTTCTTTTTCCAGACAGCTTTAAAAAGCTCCAACAACTCAGTTAAGAAAGCTATAATAATGTTCTGAGGATACAAAGCAGCCAAAGCTTGATCAGTGTTTTCTGAAGATATCCTACTCCAATCACAGCTACGGTCTTCTATTCCAAGTAATGATTTTACACTGTACTGTTGATGTGCACAGCATAAAACAAGCTAAGATTAGCCTAGCGATGATGTCCCAGATTAATGCTCTGATATAACTCTTTGATATCTCTGCTCACATGGTGCAGACAGGAGGAAACATTCAGTTTCACTGTAATGTGATTGCAAAGGTATGAAAAAATGCTTAAAATGCAGATTTGTTTCATTTAGTAAATAAAGTTTTCAAAGATTAGACAGTAGATTATTTTATTTCAAAGTATAACCAGGAAATCTTTTATCGATCATTTAAAAAATGTATCTATCAGAACCAGGACCATCGGATTGGTACAGAATGAATTGCAAAAAGAGCATTGATGAATGCTTTCCATAAACAAATAAACAAAAAAACTATGTCTTTTGTGACTTAAGAATATTTTTAAAACCTATTTCAATTCCAGTTCATACTTTCTGAGACAATATTATTGAAACTGGTGATGATGATCTTTTGCTGCTGGTTTAGTTTTCTAATATTACCATTTCTAGCTTTGATTACATCCACTATCAGCTTTAAAATGTAATAAAAATAGCCCTTAATTTATTTATTTATTTTTTTTTTGGGGGGG
>NW_015150815.1:436145-448338 GCF_000732505.1 Cyprinodon variegatus
CAGAGTGTTGTTCAGCATGGGGGTGAGTAGAAAATGAAGGCTAATCATGTTTCGGGTGTACTATTCCTTTAAGGACGGAGAGGCAGCAAAATGGTTTTACCATCCATGGTTTAGGACAGGGTTTGCTTTTGCAGAGATACACACACACAATATCATGCAGTTCCATGATGGTCATTTTAGGGCAGGATTGTTTGCCCTAATATGGTTAGCAACAATAAACTTATTTTGCGAAGAAGAAATGGCAGAACTATCAGGTTCTAATTATGCAAAGCTCGTTTGAGAGACAAATGTTACTGCATACAAATATTGGCCCCAATTATTAGACCAACTGAAAAGATAATATTAAAAAAACATACATTTTAATCCAGCACCTTTGTTTTTTGCAGCTTTACAAACCCCAGGAAAAAAATGGCCTATTTCTTTAAAAACCGTCTTGTATTTGTCAAAGTTTGACTCATTTGTAAATCATTTAAAAAATTGAAATGTTTGTCCAGCTGTTCTTCAAGTGTCTGCATCACATTAAGCAAGACTGAGGGGAAAACAAGGGTGTGGTGTTCAGGTTTTTTGTATTTAGTACAGAACCAGTGTTAATCCAAATCTCTTCTTTGTTCAAAAAAACAAAAAACATATGTTTGGAAGATATATCTTGACTGAATGTGTTGAACAAAATCTAAATAGACTGAGCAGAAAGTAGAAAAACAACAGGAAGTCATACCCACCAGCTGCCAAAAGAAAGAAAAATCAAAAATGTCCACTATTGTTTTTAGTTTTTTTTTTCTTTTTACCATGAATGCTTCATATGCAAAAGTAAAGTAGCAGTGTGTATTCTGGTGCCCCCTAGTGGTAGGTTTCAATCAACACACTATAGGAGAGGCTTAAACTCTTGGCTGCTGCAATGCAGATCGATGGTCTGTGTCTGGATGAGGTGTGTGTTTTCTTATAGGGGAAAAGAAGTCAGAAGTTAATCTGCTTGTTAAGTGGATTTGACTGCCCTCTGTGAGCCTGGATTGCTGTAACCAGCTAATCATGTAGAGATTCTGATGCACATGCTGTTTGTTTGCAGACACAGAACCCATGGCGGGCAGCAGAGGTTTCCACTGACGCTTTACCAAGAGATCGAGCTGTGAAGAGCGTCAGTTTCCAAGAATCAGTCAGCTTTATCACTGACAGGCCTGCAAACATGGAGCTGGAGAGCCAGCAGATCCAACACTGCTGCCTGAGAGGCCCCAGTAACCAAGGTGTGAAAGCAGAGACCCCAGAGAGCGAAGTGGTGCAGGTATGCTGGTTTTAACTTATTAATGTTGCAGGTCCAGTTCTCACTTTCTAATTGAAGGCAGTAAAAATGTGATTTTAATTACCTTGGTTTCAAACCCTCCGTGTTTGCAGGAGATCTGCTACCTGGACCAGGTGCTGGACGCAGCTTCAGAGACATCCACCAATGGAAACCCATCACCATCAGAGCGCACAAAACCCATCAGCATGAATGGAACCTCTCCTTCTGTCCGTGTGTCTGACCATCACCAATCGTTTTATGGGGAAGACCAAACGGCGAGCACATTCCCCCGTCAGGAGTCTGCCATAAGAACCAACGGTCACGCGCAGGGAGATGAGTCGGGATGCAGTGCGGCGAAGTTTGAGCTGCGAGCGTTTCAGGAGGAGAGACGGCCGGCAAAACTTTTCACGCCTGGAGAGGAGCAGCAAGTCAGGGTGACAAGGAGACGACCCTCAGAGGAGGTAATCGGTTTGATCATTTACCCTGATAACAACTGGAACAGCTTCAAAAAGGGTTGAAAACGTTATATTTACCTGAACACTTCATGGAAAACCTCTAGTTTAACTGCCCCATATATTTACTTCTATTCAGAGGTCAAATACAAACTCCCACTTTTCTGTTTCCACACATTTCTCCAGGTTCAGGAGTTGGAGCGCGAGCGACAGGAGCTGATCAAGGACCAGGCAGTGAGGAAGAACCCCGGCATCGCACAGCGCTGGTGGAACCCTCCTCAGGAGGTAAACAGCAGAGCTCAGTCGTTTTTTTTCTGCAAACCCCCTGACAGGTTGATTTATCAGCTGTTGGACTGTTTATTCATTGAAGGTCCCCTTGGAAGAACAGCTGGACGGAGAGAAGCTGGAATCTCTAAAGAAATACCAGGAGAGAAAACAGCGGAAACACAATCCTCCCTATGCATACGCTCAGGTAACAAAAACACACCGCACCATATGCTGCTGTTCAGATGTTCACCGCTTTGCTCAGTCAGGCTCTGAAAGATATATCTAAACTGAACTGGGAAGGAGGATGTTGGAGCTTAAACACAGTTAAACACTTAGCCTTGTTCTCATAATGTATTTCCTCAGGGGATCAGATGCAGAGTCACTCTTTCTCTGCAGAAGTTTGGAAAGCTGTAATACCTCTTGAACATTTAGCTACAGTAAACAGTACAGGGGGTTAAATAAATCGGTATATAGTTGCTGTGCAACTGTGGGAAGCATGAAGCCATTCTTTTGCATTGCAACACCCTTTTTACTGCAATTTCAGCTACTATTTTTCTTAGATATGTTTTCATCCGTCTAGAGATTAAGAGTTTTGTTAATTCTGCTTGCAAAATGATTTCTCTTGAGCTAGTTTGAACCACTCTTATTTGTGATGAACCATTTACTAGTCTAGTCTTGTTTTATTTAGCTTTAGGGTTAATTAATTGGAGTAATTGTGATTAATTGTTATTAAAATGATAGTCTACTAATTTTTTAATCTATTAATTAATGACAGAGGGACCCACTTGTTGCATTAATTATACCAAAATTGTAAAAGAAATATAAAAAAATGTTGCAATTAAGATAAAAAAATATATATTTTCGTCTGCTCTATCAAGAACTCCTCAAGTGGAAAAGTTTTAGTTTCACCTGGTTTCATTTTGTAAAAAATATTCTTTTGCTATCTTATTATTAATAGATTAATCGAAAAAGTAATTGAAAGATTAATTTGATAAGTTTGTGAAATAATCGTTAGTTGCATCCCTACTTAGATTAAGGTCAGGGCTTTAACATGAAGCTATAACTGCATGTTGTGAGTCTTTAAAGGAAAAACTCTACCTCTAAGTTTTTCTCTTAGATCAAAGACTATTTACCTTCATGGTTCCTACCCTTAACTCTTAATAGCCTCGCTGACCCTGCTGAAGAATAAAACTTCTCCACAGCTGATAGCTTCTCCCACCTGAGCTGTGGATCTCTAACAGAATAACTGAGCCATCTCTCTGATAGTTGTATCGATATTTTAGGAAATAATCCGCTTTAAACTTCTCTCCAGTGATCTGCTCTGTGCCCTGTTCGTTCAGTAATATCCTCTAACAATCCTAAGAGCAGCCCCATTAAAAATAAATCATATTTTATGTCAGGGTATCGCTGTAAAGGCAGCAGAATTTTAAAAAATGCCCCACATTTTTAGTTTTTTTTTTATTTATGTTTGGAAGAAAAAATATTTATTTTCCACAGAATCTCCATAAATAGCAATTTTTCTTTGTAAGAAGACAAAATGTGAAAAGGTTGATGGGTTATTAGTATGTGCCTCCTTCACTAATTTGTTCCAATCTGTCTTTGCAGCCCCAGTTGTCAGGACCACCGACCATGATGACCTTTGACCCTGATGTAACCAGGAAGGAGGACATTGTGGAGGAGCAGATTGATTTCTCATCTGCCAGGAAGCAGTTTCTGCAGGAAGAGGCTGCCAAGAAGAACCGAACTCCTCAGCTGTACTCTGCCAAACCCTTTTCTAAATCCGGAACAGGGAACAGCCCGGGGAGCGGCGACGTTGTTGTAGAAGCTGGAGAGACTCGTGTGACGTGGTCTGATGAGGGCGTTGTTGGAGAATTCACCTGCGCTCGAGCCGTGATGACGATCCTTCCAGATCAGGAAGAAGGAAAAGATCATTTTCACCAACCGTTTCACCCAGAAGAGTTTGACTCGGGGTTGGACGAGCTGTCTGTCCGCTCCCAGGATACGACTCTCTTCAGTTTGGATAATGTTTCAGACAGCGGGGCTTCTCTACCCCCCACTCCGTTACCACTTACCCCGGTGTCGCCCCCCACCCCTCAGCCCACTACTCCAGTAAATGGCCGGAGCAGCGGAAGCCCCAATGAAGAGGAGCTGGAGTACCATGCCGGGGTACTCGTCCAAAACGCCATCCAGAGCGCCCTCGCCTCTCAGAACTTAGGAGAAACGCCTGAGCTGAGCGGCTCCCAGCTGAGCGCCCCGGTGTCGCCGACCTCTGCCTCTACCGGCAGCCCAGTGCCCGTCTCATCCTCACCTGTGTCTTCTACTGGAGCTCCCAGCTTCCAGTCGCCTGTTTCCTCCAGTCCTGCGCCATCCAACCCGTCCCCTCAGCCTGACACGCAGTCAGGGGATCGAGTCGAACCGAAAACAGATCAGGCTGAGCAGTTGTCCGGTCCATCTCCCATTTCACACCTCCAGACTCCCTCTCCTCCTCCATCACAGCCTGTTTCTCCTCCTCAGAGGCCTAGAAACGGAGGCCCGAGGATTAAAATCCAGTCGTCCTACACACGAGCTCTTGCCTCCTCAGCTCCAGCTCCTGCTCCTGTCCCCGCTGCAGCCGCCGCCGCCGTTCCGAGGCCGCCCCCCGTCTACCGTCCCCCTTCTCCTCCGAGCCCAGAGAAGCCAGAGTTCAGCTATTTCAGTAAATACTCGGAGGCGGCGGAACTGCGCAGCACAGCAGCAGCAAGTCGAGGCCCCGAGGTCGAAGCGGCCCAAGGCCCGTTCCGCCTGCGCTCCAAAAAGCAGAAAACTCTGTCCATGATTGAAGAGGAGATCCGAGCTGCTCAGCAGAGAGAGGAAGAGCTGAAGAAGCAGCGGGAGGCTCAGCCCGCTGTCGCCAAGCGGCCCAGCAGCATTTCCAGCAACAGTCAGGGATCTGTGAGGGCAGGAGTGAGGCATTGCACCGTTTCACCCGCAGACAAGATGAAGAGCAACAGCCTGCCTGCCAGACTGACGCTGACAGCGAGGACAGCACCAGGTTAGTTCCTTCAATCACTCACAAATATTCACCTACCTTCAACCTTTGGAATTAAAATGTGGCACTTTATAAAAAATGTCCAGCTTGGAACGAACGTCCACACTTTTCAGATTTACTTTATAGCTATTTATGTTTCTCTTTTCATGGTGTTAAAAAAGCTTTCAATTAAGGTCATTTTATTTGGTGCTTTGCAGGAAAAATTGAGAAGGTTCGGCCAGCACCACCTGTCTCCCCCTCCCCCTCGGAAGGCGCTCTGTCCGACGCTGGCAGCGAAGATTCCTGTGGCTCACGACCCAAAAACCTGATGCAGACGCTTCTGGAAGATTATGAAACGCACAAGGTGAAAAGAAAAGAAAAGATGGAGGACAACAGTGTAAGTATTTTCATATTTCCCATCAAGTTTCCCATTCAACCATCCCAGTTTGACTTTATTTCATGGATATATGGTTTTGTAATTCTTATGTGGAACATCAAGACATTTACAGGAATGAGTTGAGATTATGACACGCAGCTGGGATTTAGCTGGGAGCATAGCTGAAAGCCACTATTGGGACCAGCTCAGACTGATCCAAGGCAAAGGGGAAAATTCCCTCCCTTAATAATGAAAATGAAATTAAAAAGCAAAGCTTGAGCTTTATTTCCCCACTTTCAGTATGAGTTCAGTTCAATAGCTAGATCGCCACTTTAATTATGGGTCTGAAATTTACAATGGGAACAAAATAGGAATATAGTTTACATCCTGCAGAACCTTTTGCACTTTTAAAGTGAATTTATTTCTTCTGTTGACTTTGAAATGTATGTGTTTTTTCTTCGTTCATGATGACATCATGTGCTGACTTTTCCTCACTGTTGCTTCTCTCCCGCTGCTCGCTCAGTATGCACATTTGTTGCGGGCTAATGAGGTAACCACTGAGGTATTCAATACGCCCTGAAACCTCGTTGCTCCCTGAACTGCCCTAACAGCCAGACCTGGGTCAGAAAAGTTCATCATTCTTTTTTACATTTATATTATTAGGCAACTTGATTATTACTCATAGTTTACTAAAAGTTCTTTTTTTTTTTAAACCTGTACGGAAACAAAAATGGACTTAAATCTGATCCCAGGTCTGTTCAGATATGTTGTGCTGTTTCTGCATGAGTCTTTGTCTGCTTTTGTAAACCAAACAGGCTCCTTTTTAAGATGTTTCTAAGAAAAAAAGCATCACTGGGCTTTAAATAAAGGGTTTACTGAAAAGTTTCACATTTTTTTTATTTTAAAACATCCAATCCATTTCCAAATGAAGGCATTTGAGATAACCATGTAGTAGGGCGGAAACAATTAATCAGATTAATTGTGATTAATTGATTATTTAAATAATCGTCAACTAATTTAGTAATCGATTAATCGTTAACTGGAGCATAGAGACTCTAAAACATGCCTTTAGCTGACAGAGGGATCCAATTGGAGCAGCACCAAAATTGTAAAAAAAAAAAATATGTAAAGATTATGCATTATGATAAGAAAAAAAGTTTTCGTCTGTCAGTGCACCCTATCCAGAACTCCTCAAGTGGATACGTTTTAGTTTCACTTGGTTTAATTTCATAAAAAAAAACCTTTAAGGAACCTTTTGCTATCCGATTATTAATCGATTCATCAAAAAAAAATTATCAGCAGATTAAACAATTGCAGCCATATCATGTAGAGTCCCTCAATAAACTCTACTCTTCGTCTTTTTGTTTTCTCTTATTGTGAGTTAAGTTACAGCTTAACTCGTAGCTTGCCAGGTTTCAATAAAACCGGCCCGGCATCTTGAGCACAGCTCATGAATCCAAACATTTGCCATGTGTGCTATTTTTTTTTTCAATAAAATCAACTTTTTCTTTGGCAATTTCAGTGCTTTTTAACTTTTTATAGTGATTATCTTGGTGAACAAGAGACTGCATCTTTTTCGGGTTCCTCTTTGTGCAAAATGTCAGTTATTCCCTCAGAGAGCAGCTGAAACACTAGATGTTCAGCTTTATGACAAAGCAATGCTGTGTACGATTATCTACATTAACCGTAGCTTTATTATTATTGTCTCAAGCTCCTTAATAATCGAGTGACATCAAAACAGAGAAGCATGCTAGCTTTGCCTTTCCTCCTCAGGTTTAGTCGAAAAAAGATCCCAATTAGAAGACTGATAAAGTCTTCTTTAATTTGGTTGCTTGGTTTGCATGTGCCATGTTTATGCACTGCTGTTGGTGATGGCTGTGTGCATGTCATCAGCTGATGGCCACAGGTTAAACCAGACCACCTAACGAGGTTCGCTTTATAGGAACATTCTCTTTAAACGAGATGCGCTCGTTCTAAAGTTACCCTGGCTTGAATAAAGCGTTCCTCTAGTGTAAAAGTGTGGCTATGTGTCTGGGAAATGCGTGTTTGTGTTTTTTTGTGGTGAGAAACCTCTAATTATTTTTGGAAAACTTTCATTTTAATAAGATTAATACTGCTTTTGGTGCAGTAACTCCTTAATAAATGCAATTTCTGTAGCTTATTTGAACAGGTTAAAACAGGTTTCTGGAAGATTGTTGATGCATGATGAATGTTTTGTGTTCATCACTGCGCTGACCGAGCTTTAATCTGATTGGACGGTATATGCATTGCAGGTTCTGGAGGCCACCAGAGTCACCCGGAGAAAAAGCAACATGGCGCTCAAGTGGGAGGCAGGTATCTATGCCAACGAGGATGGAGAGGAGGAAGAAGAAGAGGAAGAAGAGGAGGAGGAGGAGGAGTGAAGAACTTATTTCAGAGACAATGAAGTCAGAGAGATGGTGGAGAGACGAGGATGATGGGAAAAAGAGTGGAGAACTAACCAGTATTTATTGTGCTAACAGTATCCTGATGATCACATGATGCTAATTAAGGTGCATCAGTTTGGAGACCTGAGGATTGAAGGTGGAACTGTGAGGTTGATATTTGAAGACATTTTTGAAGGATTTTAATGTTGGTTTGATGATAAGGTTTTTTTATCTATCCGCAGTTCTATTATTAAACTACAAGATGTAAAGAATGTTGTTTTTTTCGGAGTTTCTGAAAGGACCTAAAGTTGTATTAGAGACACCGAGGTCTCAGCAGGAAGTAGAAAGATGAAGCCAAGTGAAAGCACCAACATAGCTTTCAAAGTTTGCAACATATTTGATCTTTTTTGTAAAGCTGCAGAAGGACCGCAGTGTCTTTAAGGAACTGAACCAAAGGGCGCCAATAAAGCTCAAAACCCATATTATTTTATGATGCACAAACATGTGAAATGTTGCTTGGAGCTTCTACACTTGTTTAAGCATCTCTATTAAATTGTAAGTGCCGGATCGACAGCATCCCTGGATTGTTAAGTAAATCTGCAAAAAATAGAAAAACTAACTTTGCCTTAGACTGTCAGTAGTTGCTGCAGCATATGGTGTATTTTATGCTCTTCTATCTGTATTGCTACACCTTCAGTAGGATGTAGAAAGACGATTTAACCACATCGGACTGAAAGTTTGTCTATAATATTTTAATTTCACCGGCTTTAAAGATTTAAGGTGTTTGTTTTATACTCTAAAAATCACTTTTTTTCTGCTTTGTCGACCTGTGCTTTCAGATGTAAGCAGTTGTTTCATGTATTATAACAAGGTGTATTTGATGAGTGAAAATGAGGCTGAGGGTAAAATTTCTCAGAATACTAAAAAAGGTTTTGTATAAAAAGGTTGATAAAGACGAATTTTTTTTTCAGGAAAAAAAGGTTTTAAATCTATTTAAGAAGTACTGATGGCGTGCATGAATTTGCAAGAGTGGCAGAAGGAAGTGATGTTACGGAAAAGACGACAGACTTTTTTTTAGCTGGATGATTGGACATTAGCAGCAATAGGTGGGGGAGGGGGTGCTCTCGTACTTAATGATCCATACAGCAGGAGAACAATCCAACCTGTTTTGATTTAAAGCAGTAGAGTTTAGTGCTATGATACGACTTGATGTGTTGGAAAGAGTGATGAAAAGAACTTTGAGAAGCTTTATAAAATGTCAAAATGCCTCCAGGAAAATCATTTCTATTTAGTAGGTTTTGCATTAAAAGCCTTTGAGATTATTTTGTCCGCCGTAGAAGAGATGAAGATAAAACGATTTCTTTAAACCAAAGGCCGCCAAACTAAATCGGCACCTAAACCTTAATACACTCCTGCAAGAGCTACTGTAGGATTTATACTAGCAGTTTATTGTTTTAGCTCCATTGGAGGGTGAAACAAAGGATCTGCCACTATATCAAGATTTCATTTTACATCTGTGAAGGAATAATGTCTTTTTTCCCATTTAGTTGGAGGTGACATCAGTGCAGCGTTAAAAAGAAACTAAAAGACGAGTAAGAAAACAAATGTGGTCAAACCTGTTTTCCACTCCTAATTTCAACTGCTGTTACAGTAGTTTCTTTCCTCGCCGTCTGCTTTTCCGTCTTTTATACAAACGTTTAGTAGCTATAAAATAAAATCACTGCAGAGCATTTTTTTATGAGGTTAAATAACATTGTAATCAATGAGAATCATAAACAAGAGTTACTTAGTCTAAATCCTGTTCCTGAAATGCATAAATTTGCTTTTATTCACCATCCTCCGTATCACACCCACAGTTGTAGCACTGTGCGATTTATATACTAATCATATAATGCTTTTTATGTTTAAACAGAAGGTGCAAATATGATTTTATCATTTTAAAGGATCCGTTTTCTCCCTTTAGAAGCTCGAGCGGTGTGACGCCGTCTCTGTGTTTGATCAAACCAGTAATGTTTTTACAAAATATACAGCATAACCTCTGTTCCTATGTTAACCACTTGTATGCTCATAATCTGCTTGGTTATTTTATAGCACATGTAAGACTCAATATACTCACATGTTATGGATATTTTCTCATTAAACATAAAACCTGGACATGTGTTGGAGTGGTTTATTTATTTTTTTCTTTACAGGGTGAAAGTTGGTTTTCTTTCAGTAATCTGCCTCTAATGAAAAGCTGAAAGAGAAGCTGATGTTTGGCTGTCAGGTGTTTGCTCAGTCTGTTAACATGGAAACTTTTTGTCAGTTGGTTGCACCCAGTTTGGAAAGTACCATGTGGTTAAAGCAATTATGACCTAAATGCCTTTTAGAACCTTTCATATCTTAACAGAGAGCATTTTAGCAACTGCAGGTCAAAATAATTTACTTCTAAATTAACCAGCAGGACATTTCTGAGTCCAGCTTCTCCAGTAAATAAAAAAAATAACAAAAAAAAAAAGGTTTGAAGAAATAGGTTAAGCAATATCAATCAAAGTTTAAGCAAGTATTATAGATATGATACATTTTTTAAACTTTAAAGTTATTCATGATAACATGGAGACTATCATGAAGCAGTGAAGTTGTTTCTGTAAATGTAACATGAATAAAACCAGTGTAAACTGGTTTTAAAGCACTAAAACACCCTAAATGGGAAGTAATGGAGATATTTTTTTATTTTATGCTTGTAGATAATTGGAGGAAACTCATTGTTAATGATTAATAAAGACAGTTCTCCTTTTTTTTATTCACCATATTAAAAATTAAGATTTTCTGTATGTTTTTATTTAGATAACATTTCTTATACTCATCCAGGAAGTAAATAAACATCTAAATATTCCCTCATGGTTGGTTGCAACTTTTAGAGAATTAGGATTGTGTTTCTTAAACTCAACTCAACTCAAACTTTATTTATAAAGCACATTTAAAACAACCAAAGTGCTGCACAAAAATCACAGTTGCAGAGCATGAGATAAAAACTATAATCTAAATACATAAACACAATACAAAAAAAATATTGAACGGAGATAAAATATAATAGGATAAATATTTCAATTTAAATCAAATATATTTTAGAATAAAATAATATTTTGCAATATCTCCACTTATACTTATAAGCCAGGGAGAAGAAGTGTGCTTTTAGAGAGGATTTAAAAACCTCAAAGGAGCGTGCAGATTGAATATGCCAGGGCAAGTTATTCCAGAGTAGGATAATAAACGTATCCAGATGGTTTGAGGATGAAAATTGCAACTACTTACTTTTTAAAATTTAGCCCCCAGAGAGCTTTTAAGAAGAATTCAGTCTTAACAACAGCAGCAACAGTGACCCTTTAGAGAAAGTTCCTGGGGCTTATCTAGGAATTGTGGTCCTGGTTGCAGCACCTGGATCACTATTCCAGATTGGCCTTAAATGTAGTTTAACCATCCAGGCAGTTGTGGCAGTGTTGTTTTAAAAATATAGGGTTCAATATTCACTAAATCCAGTATAGTATAGATAGTATAGATAATTAACTTCATTAGTCATTGCAGATGTGGATCAACCAGATTTGTCCTCCACACTGAAGCCATCCCTTAGGGCAGCCTGTTTGAGTTCACCTTCAGCTGTCACCCAGATTCAAACAAAGCAGAGAACAGACTGGATGCAGAACAGTCTGGGATCAGCTGTTTTTCATCAGAGCAGCTCAGGTGTCTGGATGGAAACAGAGTAAAACTAATTCATCAAGTTTAAATGTGATTATAGGGGAGTTACTCTTTTATAAACAGGTTTATAATATGATTTTATTTTGTATTTATTTTTATTCCTTACTAACTTCCAGGTAACATATGTTGTTTGTTATTAAAGACGGAAGGAATGTATGCCTAAGAATGAAATGCTCAAATAGTTTTTATTTTTTTATATTCAGTTATTGTAAGATCCACTTTTGGACAATCATCAATACTTTAGACTTAGAGGGGAACTTAAAGACAACATGCCCAAAGGGAAACACAAGTCAAAAAAGGTAGGGAAACACAGCAGCAGCCTGGGAGCAGCTTGCAGCAGCAGCCTGGGAGCAGTCTGCTCTATAGCTGATAAGGAAGCTGCTGAAGGAGCCAGAGCAGCAGCAGCAGCAGGCTGTGGGCGGAACTGAGTGCTGCAGTATTCTCAGAACACGAGCTCTCTGCTGTAACCACTGGGCCACCACTTCCCCTGAAAACAGCAGAATGTTACACAAAACAGAAGAAAAATGCAAAGCTAATTATATTGACCTTGAATTATATTTCTATAATAAACAAGTTTTATCTCAAAGGAAAGTTTTGTTCAACTTTTCTATAAATCAGGTTTTTAAAGAAAGAATTGTGGATAGCCTGTTAATGTTGATGGAAATACACATGGAAAAT
>NW_015150815.1:450135-489316 GCF_000732505.1 Cyprinodon variegatus
TTCTGGTGCATTTGCAGGAATGCTTTTTAATGTACACTGTCCCTGTCAAATAAATAAATTAATTAAATTAAGTAGGATTTTTAATTCTATTCTGGATAAAACAGAAAGCAGAAAGCCAATTAAGAGTAGCTAGGATAACAGATATATAATCTCTCTGAATTTTCATCAGAACTCTGGCTGCAGCATTTTGGATCAGCTGAAGGCTTTTAACTACAGTTTGTGGACTTCCTGATGATTGCAATAATTGGAGATGAAAGAAGAAAATTCTAGAAACCTCTTTGATATGGGATTTAAATGGCAGGGCTTTAGAAAAAAGAATTGTGGGCAGGGAAAAGAATTCTATGGGCGGGGTCAGAATGTGACTCTTTGTGACATCATCAGCATCTCTTCTGTGTAAGATCAGTAGCTACTCTGAGTTTGTACAGGTAACAACTTCAGAGATTCATTAGAAAAAATTAGAAACGATTCAGGCGTTTTTTTGCTGCAGAAAGTTTGTGATTATAAGACACATTTATTTAAAGAAGTAGCCAAAAGGGAGTTTTACAAGGCGATACCTTTGCTTAAAAGCTAAGCCATCTGAACCATATTTTAGCAGACTAATTTCAAAGTCAGCTGTGATAATTTGAATTTAGTTCATATTAACGTTCAGATTCAGTTTTTAAGGACACGTTTAAAATGGAATATTTCTTAGACCATTTGCTTCAAATTGAAGCTGCAATTTTGAAGATGCACAAGAGGTGTAATAACTTCAAAACACAGTTTGAAAGCAAATTATCTAAATATCAAAATGAGAGCTCATCTGACAGTAATGACTGTGTCAATTTAGGGAGGGCGATTGATAAACTAAGCTCAGCTTTAACTGAATTTGAAGTTCAACTGCGAAATTTTAAACAGAACAGAACGCAGGAACAGAATCTGTTAAATTCAGATAATATTCCTTTAAATGCTAAGTTTGAGCCTACTGAATACAGGAGATGTGCGTCTATAGAATATAAAGATCAGCAATGTAATGTCCCTAAGCTTCAACAACAAAATGCGTCTGGGAAAATTCAGGCTTTAGATTTAGCACCACAGCAGTCTTATGATCAGACAACCAAGAAAGATGGGATAAAACATTGCATTAGCACTAAGACTCAGCGTGAGAGCACAGAGAAACCAGGAACATCTATGAAAATTAAAGCTCCTGAATGTGAACAGGAACAGATCTCAACTTTGGAGGGGAAATTTGTCAAAGAAAGACCGAAATCTAAAAGTGCACCAGCAGCACAAATTGCTTCTGTCCAACAGAGAGTTTGTAAACTTAAACTAGAGGCACCTAAAGGCAACAATGAAAAGGACTGTCACACAAACCCATGTATTAAATCACAAGATAAGCTTAAGAATGTGGAAGTATTGCTTAAGCACAAAAATATTACATTTGGAGAGGCAACTCTGCCTAATAATTCAAGATCATCTACCACTAAAAGCTGTGCTGTGAATAAAACCACCAAAAGTGCACCTAAAGCTTTATATACACAACAGTTGACAGTTCAGGTAAATAACCAATCAGCTAAATCGGCAGTTTCAGCTACAAATGACAAAGAGGATGATGTGAATTTTAAAACTGTACTTTCAGCAGAAGAAGCAGACAAGATATTTTCTAAGTTGATTTCTTTTCTACATAAAATTCCTGATGTTCAGGCAGAGTTACTGCATGAAAAGAGTGAAACAGAGTATTACAAAAACCTATATGATCAATTACAAGCTGATTTCTTTGAAATACGTACAAAGCTGGAGAACCTCAAGCAGAAACAAGATCCAAGGACAACTTTAGCTGAAAATGTAAGATCATCTATAAATGAAACCACCAAAGGTGCACATAAAGCTTTAGATACACATAAGTTGACAGTTCAAGTGAAAAACCAATCAGATACAAATGACAAAAAGGATGATGTGAATGCAAAAAATGTACTTTCACTAGAAGACGCAAACAACATATTTTCTGAGTTGATTTCTTTTGTACATAAAATTGCTGATGTTGAGGAAAAGTTACAGAATGAAATGCGCGAAAAAGAATATTACAAAAACCTGTATGATAAATTAATTAAGGAACATCAGCAAAATGTTGCAACAGAAATGGAGATCCCAGAAGAGGAGACTTTTCCCAGTGTGGCTGAAAACCATGAGCCACAAGCTTTGACAATCGTGGATACACCATCTGATAATTTGATAGTACTTGAACAGTCAACAGGTAGACCATTATTGGACATTCCGTCACCAGAGTCTGATGAAGATACATTTTTTGATTGTTTAGGAGATACACTTGAGCAAAATCCTGGCACATCTGATAATTTGATAGTACTTGAACAGTCAAAAGGTAGACCATTATTGGACATTCCGTTACCAGAGTCTGATGAAGATAAATTTTTTGATTGTTTAGGAGATACACTTGAGCAAAATCCTGGCACATCTGATAATTTGATAGTACTTGAACAGTCAACAGGTAGACCATTATTGGACATTCCATCACCAGAGTCTGATGAAGATACATTTTTTGATTGTTTGGGGGATACACTTGAGCAAAATCCTGGCATATCTTTTGAACCTTGTTCTTTAAATACTGCACCGGAATCTCAATGTGACAATGAAGTACTAAATATAGATTATCAAATTGAGACTGAGGAAGATGATGATGTGCCTTCTTTTTCAGTTGAAGTCTTGATAAAGATTATTGTGGCAGTTGGCTTCAGTTTTCTAACCAGATATATATTTATGCATATTGGCCAAGATTTCGATATGACCGAGGCCTTCTACCAGTTGCTACAACAGTACTGCTACCCTACATACGCATCACCTCGTCCCTTCTAACTCAGTATACAATTGAATTCTTTCTTTTTTCGCATTTTTTTTTCTGTTTTACCCTCCATCCCTCTCTCCCTTTATCTCCTCCTTAATTCTGTTCTGCTCTCCCTTTCTCTCTCCTTAATCCTCATCCCCTCTGCCTTTCTCCATTAATGTTATCCCCCCTTAATCTTTTCTTAATCTTTTTGTATAAAATTGTCATATGGGTTTTCTCCAGGTGATCTGGTTTTTCCCTAAAAAACTGAATTAAAATGACTAAGGGTGCATTTAATTTCTGCTAAGACTAATTTTTACAGAGCTGCCTATATGATTTAAGAGGTCAAACAACTACTGGCTACTTTTTAAAACATTTGAAGGTTTCAGATCAACAATTTCCTTCTTTTTTGACAAACAACAAAATAACTAAAAGAAAAAAGTTAAATGAAAAAAAGTCAGACTCTTCTTCTAGAAATTGTCCTTTTCTTAAATGGACAACAAATGTCTTGGTTAAATTAAAGTAATATTAGATTTTATTCTGCCTGTGTTATGACAAATGGTGGTCTTTATTTAATAACTTATTCAAGTAAAGTAGAGTAGTGCAATAAAGGCCAAAACATTTAGCAAAGTCTGCATGTCTGTTTAATATTCTTCCCCTTCATCTTCCTCTTCAAAGCTATCAGCTCCAACCTCCTCATAATCCCTCTCCAGAGCAGCCATATCCTCCCTGGCTTCAGAAAATTCACCCTCTTCCATCCCTTCTCCCACATACCAGTGAACAAAGGCCCGCTTGGTGTACATCAGGTCAAACTTGTGGTCAAGTCGAGCCCAGGCCTCTGCTATAGCCGTGGTGTTGCTCAGCATGCACACAGCCCTCTGCATCTTGGCCAGATCTCCCCCAGGAACCTCAGTGGGTGGCTGGTAGTTGATACCCACCTTGAAACCAGTTGGACACCAGTCAACAAACTGGATAGATCGCTTGGTTTTAATTGAGGCAATGGCCGCATTTACATCTTTGGGCACAACGTCACCGCGGTACAGAAGGCAGCAAGCCATGTTTGGGAGATACACTTTTTGGACACTTTTTTGGTTTTATTATCACAGAAGCACAACAGGTACCACTATGCAGGACATAATACCACCATGAACAAAAGAGTAAAGGAATGCTAATGCCAGAGGAGAACCTAATCCAGAAACACCACAGCATTTTACTTCCAACCTTAAAACAATACTCTACTATAGCCTGCAAACTTGGGGAAAAAAAAAAAATAAAAAAGTCAAAAGCTATTTGGATTATTTGTTTTGTTTCATCAAGTAGGCCTAGTTAGCTAGCTAGTTAAGTGGTTAAGCTTAAGTTATTGGTTAAGTATTTAGTTAGTTAAATAGTTCAGTAGTTAGTTAGTTAGTTAGCATCAGCCTTACAGGAGACAGGACCTAGATATTTTTCACAATTATTTGAGGTCTAAAAAATCATAGATGAGAATGAAACACCATGACTCGAGATCATTAATCAATCATTTCTTTAATTCATGACTAAAAATACTACTACTACTACTCTACTTTGTGATTTGTAAAATACAGAATTAAATAATTACATATTAATGTAAACAATATTAAATACATTTAAAATGGTAATTACGTTGAATTTAAAAAACCGAATTAAAATGTGAAGTAATAGCTTGAGTTTTTGGGGAACAGGCAGATCGCTGAGTCCAGATGAGGAAATGGGCGTAAAGGGCCCCTCCCAGTCACAGCAGGTTGCTTTTGCTTCTCATACTTTTTGTTTTGCAGAGAAGAGAACCAACAGGAAGCTGCCGGTGCCTCTTCAGAGCTTCAGGGATGGTGACACCGAGTTTATCCTGCGGTTTGTTTCGGCAGATCGAGCCGATCGTCGTGCTGGAGCAGGTGGGCAGCGCTCTGTTTGACACCGCCTTACAGATGGTGGTGAAAGAGCGATGCGCCAACATGACGGAGGAGAGCCAGCAGAAAGCCATCACTGACTTCTACATGATCTACAACCTCATCATCAAGCTCTGCCCCATCATACCTGCGCTGGCCCTGGCAGCACTCAGCGACCGCGGCTGGAGGAGGGCCCCCATCGTTGGGCCCCTGAGCGGTTACCTGCTCTCCAGGCTCACTCTGCTCCTGGTGCTCATTTTCGATCTCCCGCTCAGGGTGATGTTTGCAGCCGCGGTGATCTACGGCCTCTCTGGGGGGTTCAGCGCCTACTGGCCCGGGGTCATGACTCTGGCGTCTCTGGGCTCCAAGGCGGCTGATCGCTCCAAGGTTGGTGCTTTAACGCATTTTATACACAAATAAAGTTGGTAAACATGTATGGAACATGTTGGTAAAAGTCTATTTTAACGATGTTACTGGAGCTTTTCAATAAATTGGAAATTCTTCTACAAGTGATTTTATTCAAACTTTGATTTTAAGGCCTAAATCTGGATAAATCAAAAGAATTAAATCCAGATATAACACTGGAAAGACTGTTTGCTCTTCATTCACTCCTTCCACAATGCCAGTGATAAACAATGATGCTGTTTGCAGAGATATATTAATGGAAGTGGAAAGATAAATCAAGTAAAATGAAAAAAACAGAATGGAAAAGATTGTTTAAGAGGAGAAAAAAAGACAGTATGAAACTATGGGCACTTTTAGAGACAACATCAAAGCCTTTTTGAAAGAATTAGTGCAACCTGTATTTTAGTAATTAAACCGTTGGTACAATAACAAAATGATAAAAAAAAATAATAAAATAAAAAAATTCTTGGTAGCTACTTTTTCTAACGTCCATTTTTGTCCCCTGCACGTTTTACTGTCCAAAAACGATGTTATGCTACAGTTTACAGACATTTGTCTGCCCTGTGTTTGAGCTACTGTTTGCGCCATTCCATCTTTTGGTCCCTATACCTGGCTGTGCAGCAGGGGCGGAGCTAGATGGGGGGCCAGGCCACCCTGGGGCCACCCCTGCCATTTATTTCCCTCTAATACAGACAGTGGTAACAGTAGTACTCTTAAGTGGAATATTGAAACCATTTTCATTTTTCATATACCGGTATTAACATTTACTTGACAACAAAGACATTGTGGTTAACTATGCACATAAATATACTAAAATTAAAGATAAGTACAGAATTCATGCTCTTTTCAGAACTAGATTGTGGCTTATATGGGGTAAAGAGAAAATTATGTGTCTCTGCAAGTCATCTAGGAGTCTTCGGTGAAATGATAGATAAATAACAATTTTAATACAAACGTATTAAATAATCAATTTATGTAGATATTTTTACTTGTAAATATAGGTTTTTTTGCATAAGGATTACTGATAAAAATAAGTAATGACAATGGAAAAGAAGTTTGCCCCAGAACTTAATCCTAAAAGATTTGTATCCACTACATATGCGTCTATTTGTTAGCAAAGGCTGCAGGAAAGGATAGTTTGTCTTCATTTAGAAAATATGGATGTTGTGCTCAATGATTTTCCTGTTGGAACAGTGTAGCTTAATCCTGATACCAATTCCATACCCATACCATCTGTTTGAAATTATTTTACATTGATCAAACTCTGAGGTATTTTATGTAGAAGATTGATGGTAAATCATTTTAATTCATGATTAAAGCGGCACCAAGATTAGAGGAGAGGTTGTTAAGCTTATCAACTATAATCTTCAGTTCAGATTTTTCAGGAACAGCGTATTATCATGGAGATCCACAACATGTGAATCCCTCCCAAACTCTTTAATGGTCACACAACCCTTTCCTCCAAAACTGAAGTTATCCCAGTTTTTGTTTTCCTTCCACCATTTTTGCTTTCACTTTCTGCATGGGGACAACAATCCATTAAGTGTCAACATTTTCAGCACTGACCTTTTGTGGATAACTCATTGTTTACACTACATGAAAATGACTATAAATACAATGGTACATCCGTGCATCTTCGACCCCATCTTAGACGTAGGAGCTGAAGATGTTGAGCCTAGACAGCAAGCAGATAAGGGCTGGGGGTGCTGATTCTATGAAATAAATGCTATTTTGAAGAGCTCCTCACTTCTAGACATAATGGCCTCTATGCACAACTCTACTTCCTGAATTTAAGGCAGCTCCTTTGTTTCCTATCTTTCATTTCTGGATGAACTGATTAATCCAGGTGTGTCTAGCCATGGTTACTGAGGTCAGGCACACCTTGATTAATCAGTTCATCCAGTAGAAAAATACAGGAAACAAGTGAGCTGCCTTAGGTTCAGGAAGTAGTGCGGTTGTGCATAGATCCCATGATATAAAAAAATATATGTTTTAGTTTTGGTAGTTTTTTTTAGTTATTGGACTGATTTTAAGAGACCAAAATGGAAGAACAAAAAAAAAACAAAAAAAGGGGAAGTAAGCAGAAAAAGTCTCCTTTGGGGCCAGACGTTGGCAAAAACAACCTTGGGAAAGAAAGGCAGCTGTCAGAGACTGTCAGCAAATAGGGTTTGGGGACGTCCCCGGCTACAGCTGATTTACAAAAACCAGAGATGAAAAAGCTCATTCTAGAAGGAGCTGAGATGAGATTTCACTTTTTTGAGTGATTTTGTGTAACTAAATGTCATGCAGAAGTTGGGTTGTTGAGTCAAACTTTTCTCAAGTCTTTGTTTTTGTTGCACCATTTGGGAAATTTTGGGATTTTCACTTTCACATATGGGTTGAGGCAAATCACGAGACTGTTTTCTAATAACTGTTTATTACAGTGTAATAAAGGATTGTGGGGTATATTAAGTTGTTCCTCAAAATGAAAGTTGTTCTCTTCTTTCAGCTATTCTTAGAGCAATCAGTGCCTGTTTCTCATGTGCCATGCAGGTGATGATGAGAGTGGAGTTGCTGTATGGGTTAGCTGGACTGGTGGGCAGCTTGGTGTCAGGTCATCTCTTCCTGCTCTACAGCTCCAGTTTGGGAAATGGAACCATCCTGCTCTCTGTGAGCACGCTGCTGCATCTGCTCTGCCTCATATTCTCTGTTGTCCTGCTGAAGGTCAGTTTAACACCATCATCCCTCGGATTCAACAAAGCTTTGCGAGATGTTGAGAGCTGGCTGGATTGGTTTTCAGCTCTCCTCCAACATATTCTCCCAATTATGTGCCAATTAGTGATGGTCTGCCATATAAAATGAAGAAAAATAAACTGAACTATTGCAAGATGTTACAATAGTCTGAGGAAAGTCTTCAGGGATGTCTTTATCAAAGATTGCATGGGATTTATACTAAAATTCCACAAAATGACAGACAAAAAAAATATTTTAGATTTAACAAACCTAGTGTGCAAAAACAAAAAAAGCAATTTCCTCGATACATCCCACCTGATAGAACTAGTGTGTTTCCAAGGCTCCATGGTTACCTATAGCAACCATGGAAAGAAGCGCTGTTAAACCAAAGCAGAATGATTCTTTGGTGACTGAGGTGGGGAGTCAGATACATATGTTTAGTAGGTAGCCACAGAGATGTCATGACAATTTAAAGGAAGTATTATGAATGGAAACAGATCCTGATGGCTGGACTGATTCTAACACTGATATCCAAGGTGGTAGGCAGAGTTACGCCTCACATTGACTCTTATATTTTAGATGATCTTGTTGCTTTGGGCTGAGAGTAAATTAAATATTAATTAGACCTGCAGTGGTTAGAAGCTGTAATTAATTAATCAAATAAAAATGATGAAAATTTGGATAAGCTGCCCCTTTAAACTAACTATGTGATTTAATATTAAATCTCATATTAATATTCTTCGACTGTGAAAGGATAACGGAACAAAATCATAGTACGTTTGTTACAAATAAAGATATATATATATATGTAAAAAAAATTAACAAAAGTTCTTCTATAAGAAATTAATTTAAAAAAAAACATAGAAACATGTCTTCTTTCAGCATAATTATACAGCATTAATTCTGATGGAAGCTCTAACTCTTGCTTTTTAACTTATGAACATACTGATTTTATTTTTTTGAACTTTTTCACTTACATTTCTAACTTGTTAACGTAACTTATTAACTTGAGGTGGGCAAAAATAGTAACTTTCCCCATATGTGAGCTGCTCATAGGCTTTTTTATGTGTCCTGTTACCATGTTTAGTTATGTTTCAGCCCCAATTGGATGTTTGATGCTGATGAGAACATTGATCAATGATTAATGTTTTAAATGCGGTGATATTGAAGGTCTGAGGTTCTACTCTGGCTTTAATTCTTCTCAACATCGTTTGCACACCAAGTTTTTTTTTTTTAAATATCCAACCTTTGTGTGGAAAGTTAAATCCACAAGTTATAGGCCCCGTTTTTGTGTGTTCATAAGCTTGATAAATCAGACCCCAGGTCAGTGTTGGATTCCGATTCTCTTCCAACCTCTTATTGATCAGATACTTTGCCTTTTCATCGCATTTCAAGGTGAAACAGAGGAGCAGCGTGGACTCAGAGGAAAGCTACCACCTCCTCTCTCACGCCTCCCGTAACGCCCATCTCATCAGCACTTCCAGTCGGATAAACGTGCTGAGTGTGGTTCTTCTGTTCGTGGCGGCCTTCCTCTATGACTTCGCTGTGGGCGGAGCCATTGAGATCCTGGGCTCCTTTGTATTGAAATCACCCCTCAGCTGGAATGCCACACAAGTAACATTAGCTGCTTTTTTAGATTTTCACATCATTCTTTTTTTTTCATGATTTGCTCCTAACTCAGTATTTTTTTTCTTGGTTCATCTGTCAGCCTGTTTTATTTTTTTTTTTCTGTTTTTCTCCTTCCCTACAGGTAGGGTACGGAAATGCTGCAGGATTTTTGATTTTCCTCACCAGTTTCATCGGCGTCATTGTGTTCCGAAAATGTGTCGGCGATGAAACGATGATCCTGATTGGCATGCTGTCGTTTGCTTTAGGCATCTACGTCATGTCCTTCGCCACCACGACCTCAGTGTTCTACATAGGTGAGATCTCTGACCTGCAAATTGGAACCTAAAGGTATAGTGGAGAATTTTCATGACTTAGAAAGACGCGCCCTCTCCACTTTAAAAAAATTGTACATGCACGACCCTGTACCCGCTTCCGAGAGGGAACACCTATTAAACGCGTGCGAGAGCATGCAGTAGCCCATTTCTCCTCATCCATGCTCTGTTTAAAAGTTGCTGTTTGGATCGCCCATACAAGCTTACTTTACAAAAGAAGATTTGCAATTTTGCCACTATGTCAGGCTCACAACCAGTAAGTAAAAACGGTAACATATCATAAAACATATCACCAGAATAATTGACAAATTAGGAGAACCATGTTTTGATAATCCACCCGGAAAAAAAAAAATCCTCTACTATAGATTTAAAGTGACATCCATAGCAGGGAAAGCTACTGGGATGTCTACATTACTCTGCTTATTGGCTTTAGAAGTGACTTTAGGAGGCAGTCTGAACAGCATTCTACCTCATTTCTAATTTGGTTATTTGCACATTTCAAATACAGCGACAAAAAGGAGAAGTGGGATTAATCTGAAACCATAAAGTCTCCCCACTCATATTTCTAGGCAGTTTCAAAAGCTTGCAGCCATTCAGTCACAAAGCCTTTATATCTGATGTCTGTTCTTCATGGTGCTTTCATTTTGACGCACTAAAATATAGATTATTGACCTAATCTCTGCAGGGATTAATTATGTGATAAAAGAAAATGATTTGTTTTAAATAATGAAAAAGAAATTAACAAGACTGAGGTTTTGGGTGGGAAACTTTTGTTGGTAAACAATCAGCCTATCTGTGTTCTAAAACTCAATTGTGAAGGTTTATTTTTGGGTTTTAAATTCTGAATTGATTCTCATATTAATTCCTAAAGATAAGTTATAAAGATTGCTCTGTCCTTTGTCCTTACAGCCAACATTAACTATAACTACTTTTATTTCTCTTTTTAATGTTAATATAATAGTAGTATCGATATGCTGTATAACTAAACAGCTCATAAAAATGTTTTTAACACCAAAAATGAAAGATTAGACATGATGTTCAAGTTTAGAAAATGCAGTAAAATGAAATTGAAGATCATCCTTTAAGGATGATGTTTTGACCCTCACATGAGGGGATTTCACTGGTGTAGAAGTAAAAGACTGTAGCGCTGCTTTTCATGATCATTCTCACACCCTGAGAAAATATGTTTTATATAACCAATGAATCGGTAAATCAGAATTTTAAAGTCGATTTATTTCAGTCGAAAACATTTCAAAAGCTAAAAACCATTAACCAATGCTTGGATTCATACACTCCAAGCCTTGATTTCTGCTGTTTTACAACTAATGATGAGAAAAAGAATATAAAAAAATAACAATAATGATTTTTTTAATTCAGAAATGTTGTATTTTGGACTCAAATACTTAAATTACAAAGGACAAATTTAAAGGAACATAAGTATTCTGTCTACTGTAGCCAAGCCCGTTATTGGAAAGTTAAGTGGAAGAAAAAAGTGGGTGAAAAAAGAAGTGAACAAGCAACAATGATAAACTTAAAGTTTAAGGAAAATCAGAAGGAAAAAATATGATACCCTGGTAAATAGGAACACATATGAACTGCACTGCTATTATTTTACCTTTCCTGTTATTTTCTAATATTTTAGATGAAACTGTGTCTTTATTAGTTTAGCTGCATGGCTGTTATAGTGCTTAGTTTAAAACTGCTACCTGTATTAGCAAGCTGTGCTGCATTGCTAACAGTTCTGTGTGTGCAAACTAGAACAAGCACATATCTGGCATTAGCTTTTTTTCTTCCTTATTACAGTCTTATCTCAATTAAGCTTGCAGTTCATGTTTTAAAAAATATTTTTCACTTTTTGTGTTTTTAGGTCAACATTTGTAACCTGATAGCATATATAGGCACATGCTAGCTAGGTTGCTTAGTGTAGCTTGCTGTGGCTCAATTTATCGACAATTTTAAGAATCTTAATTAAACATTGTTTAATACGTATCTAAAGAAACATAAAGTTATGCTGGTTTAGTTATTGTGTCTCCAATAAGGGGTGAAAGAAGCCAGCTTTGTAGCAGTAGGGTGACATTTCAGGGAAGAGGAACCTTTACTAATCAGTCCTTGTTTCGCTCCACAGCGCGTTCTTTAAACCTCTTCGCACTCATCCCCATGCCAACGATCAGGTCTGTGGTCTCGCAGCTGGTCCCTATGTCCTATTGTGGTAAGTTTCCAGTCTGTGCTGATATGTGTGACGGTAGCAACTCCCCAAAAAACACATTTCACATTAATTCACTTGTAGAAAATCAGAAATATCCATCAGTTTTAAAGTATTCACTGTATAGCACAACATCTAAAATATATCTAAGATATAAGATAAGAGCTTAAGGACACCTTAAGGACAAGGGACACTCATTTGAGGACCAGAATGTTCACATTTTGGACAAAGAAGACAGGTGGTTTGAAAGGGGTGTGAAGGAAGCCATTTATGTTAAGAAAGAAAAACCAACCTTAAACAGAGGCGGTGGACTCAGTTTTCAGCTCTCAAAAACCTTCAATGCAGCGACGGAGTAGAATCCTTCCTGCAATCATTTCAACCCCCGAGTCCAATGCAGGGGACAAAACATCTTGCCCCTAACAACCCCCCTTTCAGAGGCAATAACCTATTGGGTATTGCAGGCTAACAGAGAACCCAAAACAGCTCCCCATTCCTAAGGGCCATTCTTCCGATTCAATCTGCATGGTTTCTAAGCCAAACAAGTTTTTGGCTATGTTATAATGCTTCTAACTCAAAGCTAATTCTGACATTTTTAAGCAAAACATCTTCAAACTTGGAAACCAAGTCCAGTGGATTGGGTTTTTTTTTTACTTTTTTGGTATGACAATGACCTGGATGACTGAAAATCTTCACCAGCAAGATAAGATAAGATAGACTTTATTGATCTCACAGTGGAGAAATTCACTTGTCACATCAGCTCAATAGTCAAAACAAGGTGCCATTGGGTATATACATATATACAGTGCGTCACCAATTTATATTTATATATATAAACAGCAACAGTATCTTATAAGGTCTTATATGAGCCCTTTAAAAGCTGGATTATATGCACCTAACTCCCACTACAAAAGTAAGCAAACCTTTATAGGGTTAAATAACAGGGGGTCAGGCTTTTTGTATGCCGCCCACCTGCCATTTCAGTTACAGTTTCAGTTAACTTGTGTACACACAGCCTTTGGGAAAATCTCTGCAGAAAATACTTTCATTTCCTGGAAGACTGACCGGTCCTGTAATGCTGGTCTGTCCAGTTCATGTCTTTATCATACAGCAAACACTGAGACACACCATGACACAGCCTTTGTTCATCCATCTGCGTTGAAATCTCTTTCACCATGTGATAAAGACTGTAAATGGTCATTGAACACACCCTCCTGTGAATTTATTTTAGGATTTCATTCTTTGATGTGATCCCCTGCACATTTGCTGCCTGATATCTCTTTTTTTATTTATTGATTGACTTAATTGATAACACAGTGGAGAAATTTACTTTTTTTTTTTTGCCATCCATTAGGTATGGCTCTCACACTGCTGGAGATGACCCTTAAAGTGGCTGGCGTCGCCTACATTCCCACCTTCACCAAGATCTATCAAAGCTCTCTCAACTGGCTCCCAGGCTTGGTGTTTTTGATCTCCAGCATCATCACTGTACTTGCGATGATACCCATCAGGTACGCCCCATCTAAAGCTACTGAGTAAACTGTATCCGATGAACCCTTTGTGTCTCATTCTCAACGATTCTCTCTGTGCCGTTTCCTGAAGCATCGTCGGCTACATTTCGGCTCAGAACAAGCAGTACGTGAGGATTCAGGGAGACTGAAGAAGCAGCACACATACAAGCAGTGAGTTCTTTTCTAAAACAAGCCAACTGGGAAATGAGACTTTAAGGGAAATGTTAACATTCCACTTCCTCAAATGTTGGAGCTAAAACAGGGTGTTTTTTATACTTGCCTAAACGGCCTTAAGTAACATTCAATGTGGTGTAAAAAGGCCTGCATGGACACTTAACATGAGTAAGCCAAACCCATATGACAAATAAAAAGTCGAATATTGTTGAAACGATGTCAAAGGTTCGCGCAAAGGTGGTTTAATCAGACGATGACTTCTTGTTAAAAAACAGAAGTGCGTTTTGAAAAATGCCTTATGTCTGCTATTTTCAACACTTTGGAGATCACCACTCAGAGTATTGCATGAGGTCACCTAATGTTTGCCTTCATTACGCTCTCCTTTCGCCATTAGTTTTATGTCGTAAACCAGATTTCAGCAGCTTTTTGCTTTGTTTCCCTTTTTAGATTTCTTCATTGGAAACATGCATTACAGATAGGCAGGAGTTGGGAAAAGCTAAGGTGATGCTGTGTTTTATTTAAACACATAAACTTCCTTGGGTTCCTTAAGCTGGAATTCTGGTCTGGGCACAGCAACAATTAAATTCACTTTTAGTCAGAAGAAACGTGGGAAAAGAAAACCACCCCTTTAAACCTTAATCTACCTAATCTAGCTATAGAGGTCCATGTTGTTACATGTTTAGTACATGATGACTTGGTGGAATCAGCATCTTGGGGATCGTATTCTTAGGTATAGATTAATATAAACAAAACATGCGGAAAACTGAGGCCAGTTTCTGATCTCTGGTTTCCTTAAACTGACTTTTTTTTTTTTTTTATCCTCCTGTCACACTATTTATGTGAGGACGTTGAAAAGTCAAAGTTATTACAAAGCTGATAATTCAAGCTGTCTTCTCATATTGGCACATGATAGATTAAGCAGCACTGATCATCACAAAATTCTTTTTTTTTTGTATATAATCCTAAGAGAATTTTAAAGCTTTACCTTTCCAGAATGTAGCCAATTATGTTTGAAATTGGCCGCTCACACTGAGCCTGGTTCTGCTTGAGGTTTCTTCCTGTTAAAAGCGAGTTTTTCCTCTCCACTCTCGCTACAAGCTTAGTGTGAGGGATTGCCTTAGAGTCAAGGAGTCGATGCAATCGACTGGTTTTCCTTAGATAGAAAACTTTGAATCAATTTGACTGTATGATTCTGGTGAACTGTAAAGTGCCTTCAGATGAAATGTTTTATGAATTGGTGCTATAGAAATAAACTGAATTGAATAAATTGAATTGTTCTAAATTGCAAATTTTAAAGACTGAGATTTATAAACTCAAAAGGGAAAAAATGAACAACTTTATTTGTACTTGTAGGTTTCAGCCTACCTGCTAAACGTTGGGGTTTATCTGGGAAAACAGCAGCTTTGTGATTTGTCTGTTTTTTATTGAACAAATCCCATTAACAACCCCCAGCCAGATAAGGGCTGCTAAGGTGATCTGTTCATTTAGGTACGATGCTTTCTCTGACTGGAGCCTTATTTCCTTTTTCTGTCATTTTCAGAAGGCAGGTCATCAATGAATCCTTTCTGATCTCAGGCCAGTTTCTCTTTGCAGGATCGATTTTAGCTATTAGGAAATTCAAATTACAGGAAAACCTCTGCTTCACAAAAACTAAAGATTTGATGTATGGATCTAGAGACAGAATTAATAATAAGGGACAATAATGACATCATATGCTGGCATATGAAGCTCTACCCAAAGGTTATTTCAGTTTGGTGAATCCAAACTAGTTAAGACACATATTCTATGTTTGTGTTAATTGAAACATTTATGGACCTTTTCAAACAAGGTATTATGACTGCATCTTTTAATGGATTTTTTTTTTTTTTAAACAAAGTTATCAAATAATATACTTTGCTTTTCTGCAACACTTGGTTTTTTAATAGTTTACATTAATGACATGCTTTTATTCTGACATACTTGTGCTTTTTAGGTTCGACTTTTTATACTTGATCAGTTTGCACTTAAGTTAGGTGAAAGGGATTATTACCTCTTTACAAACATAGGCGTAAGATTTTTCTATAATCATATGGACGTTGTTGAAGCGTTTAAAGATTTTTTAATTATTATTTTGTTTATATCAAGTATTTGTAATTGCGTAAGTTTACTGATACACTACAGAATGTTTTTACTGTTCATGCAACTGCTGTATTTTTACACATTTCTATGTAAATAAAAGTTTTAAGGAATTAAATATAAACTGAATCAGCTCTCTTGTTTTGCTTCTTCTTTTATGAGATGATTAGGATTCTGTAAAACATTTGAGCAAAAGGAAGCATCACTTCTGCAGAAACATAGGAATCATTTATTCTCTTTATTATTGGTCCAGTATATTTTCAAAAAATGTGGTAAAGATAAATTGCATCAAAACATCAGTATACAAGCTTATTTAGAATTACAACAAACTGTTATTAACATTCAAATGTACAATCGGGGACGTAAACAAAGCACACTGGGGGAACAGAGAAAGAAGAAAAATGGATGTCTGTAAAACATCAGACCTCCACACAGGTTGGATTCCTGATAATGGGATTTTTTTTTATCTCCACATTTCATTTGGCTTAGAAACATAAAGGAAAACTGTTCCCCGACCTGAACAAGCATTCAGACGTCCCTTTAGAGAGACTTTAAATGGACCAGTTTCACCAACGCCGCCTTTCTGGATCTACCTGGATGCTCTAAACAAAAACACAACATCTGTCTTACTTTTAGCAACCAAGAGCTACATGTTTAGTGCCAAAAGAAGAAGAAGAAAAAAAAAAAACAGCAGATGTAAAATGATAGAACCGGGCTGGTTCTGTAGAACAACCCAAATTGGTCAAATTTACAGAACCGGGTCACATGTACAGTCCCTTCTTCCATGTTGACAGGTAATATTGAAATAGACTTGGCTGGCTCATGTCTGAACACTTACTTCATTTACACCAGATAAAAAACAGTATATGGATGGATTAGTACCTGTTTTTCTTTAGTATTTTTATTCAAATAACACTTTTCACTGAGAAAGTGGGAGATTTAAAACAAAGTAAACATAAAGCTAACAGTCACTACAATGAATGAGCACAGAGACCAGATGTTTAGTTGTGCTGAAGCTTGACTTTTAAACTCTAATAACCTTTTACTCTCTTACCCTTATTTGAATTCAACACCTGAGTACTAATAAAAAGGTTTTAGCCTAATTATTCCCTTCTGCCCATTAATACCCCCCCTATTTAACTGCAGTCCTGGTAAAGAAAAAAAAAACATCTTTAACGATGTGAAAGATGTTTAATAAAGACGAAAGCTACGCTCTTTAAACTGACTGAATCTTAAAGCGTTTAATAGTTTAAAGTTTATTCTTGTTCTAGAGCAAATTTTTGGAAATCCTGAGTTGCCAACAACTGAGCAACAATTTAAAATAAAATGTTCGAGAAGCGCAGCTGCAGTTTCAGAGTGAGGTGTGACTGCTAACAAAGATTAGCTTGTTTTAAGGCTTTTCTACATCTTTACCAGGGTTGCTGATCACTGCAGAGGGGGATGTGTTGTTTGCATCAAAACATTGATAATAAAGCTTTATATTAATACAACAGTATCATAGTAAAGTGTTTGGGGGGTAAAAATAATGTAACTGAGATACTGTTTGGATCTCTGCTCCCTTCTTCAAAGTGCATCATCATATTTTGCTATTATTTCAGTCAGATACAGTCATTCAGGCTTTTAGTGTGAGCGCCTCCTCTGCTGTAGCTGCCTCAGGTCATCCTAGCATCATAGCTACCTGGAACAGCTCCACTCTGACCCCTTACATGGCTGAAAAAAATTTGTTTTCCTTCATTTTTTGTCCTTAGTCACATCTGGCAGTGCGATAAAAGAAGTAGCTGCTTTAAAGCTTAAAGATCACCCAAGACATAAGAATGAGGGACAAAAAGAACAGGGCAGCTGAGAACATCTAGGAGCTGGAGACATTAATTCCTCTGTTATGTTTGGTTGCTAAGAGGGCAGGCCCAACGGTGTGGCATCAGCTTCATCACTTCAATATGGAAATTGTACCTTTATTCTGAAAATCTCTTTCACTGGAGAGAAAACACTATCTGAGGCTACATCTGTGCAAAAATGAACAAAAGCTAAATGTTTCAGTGGTTTTAGGATTGTGTCACATAGCTGAGCCTGCCCTGAAATCATTGGTCACATTTTGCTACTAAATGCCAAGTTGCAGTGAGTGTGGAACACACTGTTCAGTATGGGGGAATATGAGGCATTAAATACGGACATTTTATGAAGGTTTGATCTTCCTGCTGAAGCTGAGAGCCATCATATGAACTCTGCATTTGGTTTTTTGCACCTTTTATGCAAGACCCAATCAAGAATGTAATAAAAAATTGAAACAGAACATTTTGGTAAGCTGAATCTGCAGCTGAGTCACAGATCTACGCACCCCTGCACGTCAATACTGTGAACAGGATGAACCAATGTACACTGGAAAGGTTTCCACAGGACTGAGTCATTCAGCTCCATTCTCTTTAATAAGTTACTGAACAAAGTAAAGATGGCACCAGCCTGTATGTGGGCTCTGCAAACAAGTATTGATCTAAAACACCTGCTGGTTATAGGGTCATTTCAGTCCCTTTTTATGCAGGTTGGAATGATTCCACAATTCCCACTCTAAGCTATTCCAGGGCCAAATCCCACACTGCCTAACATTACCAACTTCAGTTTGTAGGAAAAAGCTGGAATATCAGGATACTGTGGCTTTAATTGATCAATGGAACCTTTATACCAACAGAACTGGAGGAGAAATGGAAGTTCAGAGCTTTGCCACTAGATGGTGCTGTTTGACACATTTCAATAAAGCTCAGGAGGTAAAACTGTTTTATGGAGACATTTGTCATCACATTCCTGAATTATTAACAGATGTTGGAAAAGAGCATGGGATCAAATGTATGAAAAAAACAAAACAAAAAAAAAACGTGGAAAAGCACCAAAGAGCTTAAAATAAAAATAAAAAAATCGGACCATTACTGTTGGATGTAACAAGCACCAAATAAAATAAGTATTAACTGAAAAACTATTTAGTCTAAATCAAAGTTATGACAAAACATTTTCAGCAAGTTTTTTTTTTAATTCCTAGTAGGAGAAAATAAAACAAACACAAAAAACGTCCAAATAAAAATCCACTTTTTTTGCAAGTTATTCTTATTAATCAAGAGCAAAATAAATGCCACAATCCAATAAGTCGAATTATTTCGTAAATAAAAAAAAATTCTATATCCATTATAAAGGACTTGGTTTAGTTTTAAATAAACAGCATCACATATTAGAAGCAACCACTTCCATATTTACTCACTTTTACCAGGCTTTGTGCTGCATTTGATCAAGAGATGATTTAAACAGCAATGAAACTCAGCTGTGGAGCAGTCTCCTGATTTTATTAATTAAACTAAAATAAAAAATGCTTCTGAATAATTTCAATCAAATAATAACCAATCAATCAATTCCTCTACAATTTTATTCAATTGGAAGCAGATAAATATTTATTTACCAAATGAATGGTTTATTGAACTGTGGCATTTGTGCTCCTCGATAGTCATTTGGCTCAGTGTGAAATGGAGAGGGCCCCATCTCTCCACAAAGGTAGTTAAATAAACACAAGCAGCATTGGCAACAAAAAAAAAGATTGAAGTGTTAGGTAGAAAATGTCCATAGAAAAAAAATAAAGATCTGTACAGGAGGTTCTCTACTCTCCCAGCTGACCTCAAACGCACCGCTCAACACCGTCTTTCCTCGCAGGTCGAATCGAAGGCAGCTGCTTCCTGTGGGATCTTCTCTCAGTAGAACCGGAGGCAGACATCAGCAGTTAGAACCTGCAGCCCCAGCAGCTGTTTTTTGTTTTGTTTTGGGGGGGTTTTCCGTGGCGTGGGTGAGCGAGAGGTGAAAGAACACATTAGGTTCAGTTCGTCTCACTCGTTTTGTCCTCAGTCTGTTTTTCCTGGAGGAGAGTTATGAGGGACTCCCAAGCATCCTGGCACTGCAGAGAGGGGAGAATGAGGAAGTATTCATATCTTTTGTCCTTCAGCTTAAATCACGTATTTAGGAAACACTGGGGGCTCTACCAGATATGCACATTTAGAGACTAGAGAAACGTTTGCAAAATCTTCTTTGTAAAACTGAATGGGAAGTGTTGGCTGGCGTTTTGGCCCAATATTAGTTTTTCTTTTTTTCTTTTTAAATTGGCTTCAGCCAATATGTCACCGATCCATTAAAGCCTCCAGCAACCATGTGAGATAACATAAAGTGCATGCATTGCTGCTCCCTCCATTTACTATCCGCTGTTAATGTTTTGTTTTTTATATTTGTTAATAACTTTTTTTTTTACTGAGAAGTTTGTAAACTCTGTTATTGTATGCAAGGCAAGGGAAATTTATTTATACAACACATTTCATACACAAGGCAACTCAATGTGCCTCACAGCAACACCAACATTACAAACACAATAAAACAAACTAATTACAGTAATTTTCGGACTATTAGCCGCACCTGAATATAAGCCACAGAAGATAGACTGCATGATTTGTACATATACAAGCCGCACCGGACTATAAGCCGCAGGTTTTTTATGTTTAACATAAACTGTCTTGCGCTCGCAATGTCCGTCTTTCTTGCTGTCGTTCCGTCTCGTACCACTCGCAGTAGAAGTCTGCTTCCGGAGGACCTCCACATTCTCGCGCGCGAGGCTACCGTACTTGTGTGTTGAAGCAAATGTGACATCAACATGGTGGATGGTAAAATCCATAGATTTAGGTATTACCCTAGTGGCCGTTAGCTGTAAAAGTCCATAGATAAGCCGCATTGTTATATAAGCAGCAAGGTTGAAAAATGGGGAAAAAGTCGCAGCTTATAATCCGAAAATTACGGTAATACAAATATCTACAAATACATATTATATATTAAAAGTAGTTAAAATACAACAAATCGCCAGAGGCAACAGTGAATAGACATGTTTTCTAGGAACCAGCAGGAGAACCCTCCCTGAGGTGGTTCATACAGCTCTAACATATCAGAGATTTGCTTTGGTGCTAAACAATGAAAAGACTTGTACAGAAGTAGAGATGTTTTAAAGTCTATTCTCTGAGTCACAGGAAGCCAGTGCAGAGACCAGAGCACTAGACTAATATGGTCGTATTTCCTGGTTCTTGTGAGGACACGAGCAGCAGCATTTTGGATAAACTGCAGTTATCTAACAGCTTGTTTGGAAAGGCCAGTGAACAGGCTGTTACAATAGTCTACCCGGTAATAGGCCGCTGATGTTATGGACTTACAGTAATATCACTTTTGAAATTAAGGTCTGAGTCCATGATTACCCTGAGATTTCTACCTTGAATTTTTGGTTCCAACAAAAGAGTCTTAAGATGACCAATGACAACTTCTCTTGGTTTTTGTGGTCCAAAGACAATTATCTCAGTTTTACCTGAATTTAACAGGACAAAGTTGTTTTGCATCCACACACTGATCTATTTGATATTTAAACAGAGACTAGTGCATCCTAAAGACAAAACCCCCAGACCAAATAAGAGTGGAGTGCAGTTCAATGCAGTGAGGAATGCTCTGATCTTTATATTGGAGAAACCAAACATCCTCTCCACAGACGCATGGCCCAACACAGAAGAGCGGCCTCCTTGGGACAACTCTGCGGTACGTCTACACATTATGGGCAGAGGACATTTGTTTGAGGACCAGAATGTTCACATTTTGGACAGAGAGGATAGGCGGTTCGTGAGGGCGAGAAGAAAGCCATCTATGTTAACAAAGAAAAAACAACCTTAAACAGAGCGGGTGGACTCAGATTTCAGTTTTCAAAAACCTACAATTCAGCCATTAAGTTGATTCCTTTTCGCTATCATCCCAACCCCCACCCCATAACAGGGGAACCAGAGCACCACGCCTCTGCAGCCAAGCCAACAATTCCCTTTAATTACCCACCTTTCAGAGACATAGACAGGTTTCGTCTATGTCTCTGAGATTCCACCCATTTGACAATTCCAAATGGGTGGACTCGTATGCCAGGAGCCATTTACATGTCTTCTAAGTACACTGTTGGGATATATTGCCACAATGGAGCCCAAATCAATCGGATGAACCATTTAAAACCATCCCCCTTTCCTTTTTCACAAACAAAACAAAAGATTCTCTTGATTTCACCTCCGATTTTGAATAGGTTAAATAATTAACTATAACTTTAATCATTTATTCATTATCTGCAGGATATTATTTTGCACAACACTCTATAAGGCCTTGAACTCAATGCTATTTCTAACATTTTGAATTGAAAAAACTTCTTCAAAACATCTTCAAACTTGGAAACAAAGTCCAGTAGATTCTTTTTAAAATTTTTTGGAGAGCTATTTGATAGAATGGTACAGGGTATCTACAGGTCCATGTTCACCCGCCGTCAGTGAAACGTAGATCTGAGTATCGTCTGCGGAGTGTGATAGGATACATCGCTAGTGGAAATGAATGGAAGCATGTACAGATTGAACAAGAGGGGGCCCGGAATCGACCCCTGCAGAACCCCACATGTCAATGCCATTTGGTCTGAGACATAGTTTCCCATCGCAACTCAGTAAGTATGGTCCACATTGTATCATTTTTACAAATCAAGGAGGAAATGCATGTGCTCTAAAGACTCCCTTCAGAAATTAAAACAGGAAGGCATATCTTTTAGCAGATGTTTTGGGAGATAAAGGTGCTCAGAACGATATAAAAGCATTCTTGCCTCACAAATATCTTCTGTATGGGGAAAAACAGCAAACGGATTTCCTTTCAGCAAAGTTTTTCTCTGCGCCAATCCCCCATAAAGTCCTGTTTGAAGGGCTTAACAGCTGTCATGTGGACAGAGTTGAGTTCTGAAATCTGTTTCACTGGTTTTATTAAAGGGGTTTCAGGGTAAATGGGGCTGCATAAAAGTGCATGCATTTGTTTTTTTTAATGATGTTTTAAGGGCCATATCCGATTCACAGCCATTTAAACCGGATGCATTAGGGTCTATGGCCATGAATGAAAACTATGATCTGTGATACCATACCAGGGCTGAGAAAAGCTGAGATCTGAGTCCTTCTTTGTCCTTCTCTGTTCACGTACCTTTTCATAATAGTTGATGTTTTTGTCGGCCATCCCCGTGAGGAGCTGTTTGAAGTCTTGCCTCTTGTTTCTCTGCCAGCGTTCCCAGTCTGCTTTCAGGTCAGCGTTGAAACACTCCACTTTGTCCTGGCATTTCTCCACTTCCACAGGAATCTGCAGCGGAGCAGAGAAAACTAAAGCTACAGGGGACTGGGCTCAACGCTACTTGTTAGCGAGATCTAAGTTGCAGCGTGGAAGGAGGAATTTCAGGAGGGAAAGATTAAAACACATTTTTACTCTGTAGATATAAATTGTAATCAGATGAAATCTGACAGTCTTGTGAAACTCAAATGAGAGGAAGGATGTCGCTTACAGGGGTTCGATCTTCTTGTTTGCGTAACACAGCTGCTTCGAGGCGGCCCTCGTACTCCGCTTGAACTTGGTCTCGTTTCCTCAAAACGTTCTGTTATCAGACAGAAGGCCTCAAAGTTAATATGAACTGCGCCCTCGAAGAAACAGCATGTGACCAATTTAACATGCAGACAATTCTGCTGAGTTATGAGCTGGACAGGACATGATGCATGCAAAAAAGAAAATAAAAAAAAAAGCCCTGATGGGGCTTTTTTTCTAGGAGCAAAAGTGATTAGGCTGGAGAAGAAAGCAAAAGGCTTTTTTTTCTATCAACATATTTCACAAAATATATACTTTTAGTATTAAAGAAAGGGTCAGCAGAAAAGTTAATAAACAAACATCAAATTTCCCCTTATTGCTTAATTTTCTGCATCATTTCTGGTAGAAGAGCCTCTGAATCTGTTGCTATAACCTGTAAAAATGTTACAAAATAAAGAAATGTTACAGATATTAGCCAGGGCGCCTGTGTAGCTGAGTGGACCCGATCTTGGTCTGTGGATCTGTAGAGCTGGCTCATAAGCACGGCCGTCCAGATCACATGGGGTTTTTTTTAACATTACAGGCATTAAACAACAAGAAAGACAGGGTGAAAGTGAGTGTTTTGTTCATAAGTGATACAGATAGAGGCTGTGGGGGTAAATCGGAGACATGAAAGAGTCAGGATGTGGATTTGATTTGCTGCTCGAGGCAGAGGAAGGAGTTTAGGAACTGATGTAGGTTTCAAGATCACCTTCATAGATTCGATGTAAAGAACGTATTCCCTGAGAACGGGCAGGAAGTCCTGGCTCATGTTGTCGCTCAGATCCTCCAAGGCACCACAGCTTGTGGTCACGCAGCCGGCCACGCCCTCCAGGGGGCGCTGCAGCTGCTCCTCTGACCCAGCCCAGCTGGAATACACAGCACCGTACTCACGCAGCTCCGTTAGGTACTCTGGTAGTAAAAAGAAGGAAAACAGTGAAACGTGAGCAAAATGGGATCCCAACAAAAAGACTGCAAGTGATTAAGTGGCTTCCTGAGCTTCCATCTAGTGAGTTCTTAGTAGGCGTTTAACTCTGCAAACCAGCGGCCCTGACAGATGGTGACAGGGAACATTTCACATGGCAGGTATTTATTTACGGCATCGCTGGCCATGCATGAGTCAGGTCAACTGGGTCAGCAGCTCTCTGCAGGTAAACTTTTACTCTTCCCTCATTGCTGAGTGAAGGAAGTCTCTCTTTCAGTTAAAAAGGTTGTTTTAAATGTGGGTTTGTTTGTTTTTCAGGATTTAAAAAATGGTTCAGATTAGCAGTCGGCTCTGGTTCTGTTTTCATGGCAGGAACATGAACTTATGTTCTTAAAATCTATAAATTAAAGTCAATCTAACCTGTGAAGCTGCTAAGGACTCATGTTAACGTTATGATGCTGCCATCATGTTTCGTAGCTCGTAATTACAAAAAACTGAACTTAAAAAAACTTTTGGATCTTTTCTTTTTTCAACAAACGAACATTTTACATTTACAGATTTATTCCAAGGTATTTTAAAGGGGAAGTTTAATATGAACCAATCTGCAGTGAGAGTTAGCAGCGCTGTGTGGGCACCAGACAGACACCTACCTGACTGCTCTTTGAGGATTCTCTGAGCGATGCGATCAATGGTTCCCAGTTTCTGGCTGAAGGTGTCCAGATACTCTCCCATGGCGCAGAACTCGGCCGGCCGCGCCCGCAGCTTGTAGCCTCCGGCGACATGCTTTACAGATTCTCCCACTTTGGTCAGCAGGGCCAGACCCTGACGCTTGTTCAGGTCCTGCAGAGACGCATTACATCAGGGTAAAGAGGAACAGATCCAGACGGTTGATCTAATGCTTATGAGCTGCTCCTTTACTGGAAGTTAAGATGCCTTTGCATAATTAATCTTTTATTACACTGGTATTAATCTATGAGTGAATCCTTTATTTCTTAATGTTTTACGTGAAATCATGTGTAGATGGCCCACAGCATCACAGAGCCTCCACTATAACTAACACTGGGTTCTTGTTTAACTTTGATTTTACACAAGATCCCCTTGGAGTTTTTATTTCCCTTCATAAACCCCAAACACAGCCAAGAGTCTGAAACATATTTGAGCAAACTCAACATTTTTACATTTTAGATCATTTAAAAAAAAAGAACAGACCCTGAAAAGTGTCGTATCAGGCACAGTTAGTGTTAGTGAACGATTGAGATGTTTTCCTTTCCATAAAAAGAAAATAAAAGTGATCTACTAGAAAAAAGAAAGCATTTTCAAGAAGAAAGACAGATTTTCTTCAATGGGATGTTGATACTTTTAGTATTATTCTGTTTTTGGGAATTCTGTGCAATCATTTCAAAATGACTGCAGTAAAAAATAAAGTTATGAAGAGTGATTTTGGAATGATGTAGCTTTAGAGCCACAGGGTTGAAGATAAGTAAATACTTTGATGAACTTTGGAAAGAGCTGGGACTTTAACACGTTAAGTTGGATTCATTAGAAAATTTTCCATCAATTGTATTTTCTTCTAAATATACTAAAATCCCAGCAGGAACCTCTGTACTTGCTGTTTCTTGCACAAAAAAAAATGTTTTTTTCTTTTACAAATCTGGTGCACAAGCAGCATCACATCATCAGAAAACCTCAAAGGACCCTAGAGTGGACATCTAAGGTACTTCTATCTAAGCTAAGGACACCAAATGTACGTGCCTCCATGGTCGCCATAAAAAATGCTATCTGGCCATTGCTGCAAGTTAGCAAGGAGTTAGGACTAGGAACATGAATTATTTGTCTTGATGAGAAATTTCACTAAATGCTCCTCATCAAACAGCTAATTTTAAGCACTGTTTTATGCAGAGCTAAACTGTCATAGTTCTGTCAGTATCAGAAATAAAAACTTTACATTCTGTTTATAACAAATGTTAAACTCTTACAGGAAATATTGTATTCCTTATAGTTTGTACCATAATTAGTGGAAGAATTATGCAATTAATTAATTTAGATTCATGGACTGTTTAAATTTCTATAGAAGGAGGTTTTCAAAGAAATGAAACATTAGAGGGTTTTAGAAAAAGCTAAATGATGAAGACTTTGAACCAATCTGATGGTTGAATATCCTAATTAAATATAAGATATATGTGTTGCTGTGCTCATAATTATTTGTTCATTAATAATTACGGAGAAAAAAGTTTTTTTTTAATTGAGGAGATGGTTTATTTTGTCAATAATGGTTTTTGATTAAAATGTGATTAAAGATTATCCTTCAAATTGGAATGCTTTAAGAAAGCATTCCAATTTGAAATGCTCTGAAATGTAAATGTTTTAGTATTTTTGTTTCGGATTATGTTTCCACACTAACAGATGGATTTAATTACAGCCTTTTTCCTGTGCAGTGGAAGATGTTCTTGGATGAATCACTGCTACTATTTTTTACTACTTTCCTTTCTGGGCACGTTAGAGTCCACTGCTGCTTTACCTTGGCAGTCAGAAAGGCATTAAGATGAGGGTTGAAAGACAGAACTGGGTGGTCCGCGACACGCTTCAGGAACTTGTCCAGAGCCTTCATCCTTGTCTCCACAAACTCCTCCGAGAAGCGGTCCACCACGCCCTTCATCACAAACTTCTCAGGCAGCGGCTGGAGACAGGAGGAAGAGAGAGTGAATGAGGAGCGTCTCACTGGGACAGCACGTCAGGGGGGAATAAGGGGGGGCGGAGCTTACTGGGATGAGGTGGGTCGGCTGGCTGTCTTCCAGTTTTGTCCTCAGCCAGTCGAAGTCCTGGTAGCGCCGCCGCACGCTGTACTCCGGGAGGTCGAACTCTATCCGTGTTGTCTGGAAAAAAGGAAAAAAAAGTTTTAAAACCGACATCTCAACATATTCTGAAATTTAAAACCCTTTTAATGTGTCGTTTACTATGTTTATTAGTCATGAAAACTCTTTAAAGACTGGAGATGTCTCAAACTACTTTATCTTTTCCGAGATACTGACAACGCGGCTTTGAGAATTGACTGATCCCAATATCTCAGCATTAGTCAGACATGCTTTTATTACTTATTTTGTATTGTAGCATGTTAGAAAAGGCTTGAGCAAGTGCAGGGTTTATACAGGAATGAGTAAATCTAATAATGCTCTTTTAATACTCTTCGAAATAATTATAATGCCATAAACAAGTCCCCATATATATATATATATATAAAAACATGTGAAATCCTTCTTCATCTTTACCGTCGACAGGCTGCAGCCATGTCCTAAATTCCTTGTTAAAAAGCATTAAAAGTCATTAAATTCACATTTTATGAATTTTAATTCTTTATTTTCAAGCCATTTTTGTTGAAATTTGCATTTTCCCTTTCTCTAGCTTTTTCTCTGTCTCAAGCGTCTTTTCCGAACACACGGCTTTACGATCGATCAGAAGCAGTTCTGCGCAAATACATTGCGATATAATATATCTGACAAAACTGTTTTTATAATCTTTTTTTATATGTATTTAAATACACCATTTTAAATGCCACAATAATCACATTTAATTATTTTTAAAGGCAATAAAGGCCTTCATTTTAAAAATAATAATTTACTGATTTTTAATGACCTGCAGAAACCCTGAAGTGATATTTACTAAAACAGCCAACAATAGTCAGGAACTTCAAACAGAAGCAGAGTGTTTCTATAAGCATGACCATATCAGAGGTTTTAAATGCAGGCTGATATAATCCCGTATTAGATTCTTGGCTAATATCAGACTTATATCCAATATTCATATCGGATTGGCAGATCCCATTAAAGATGCTAAAAAACTATATACATGAACATAAGACAAAATCTTTCCAATGTACTAAAGTTGGCCTGATGATATCAGGGCATTAAGGCTAAGATATAGCAGGTGAACACACAGAAACACTGTATTGATAAATAACCCCCCTCAAAGGGTCTATTAGGGTGGCATGATACCAGAAAATCTTATATCAAGTGCAATAAAAGCCTATTATCCCATCTGTGCTTCCTGCACTCTGTGATCTTTTGCTTTTCTCAGCAACGTCGTTTGCGCCTAATGTAACATCTGCAGCTATTAGAGCCTAACTAGCAACATTAGCCACCAGTCTCTGCTCTCCAACACTCCTTTGTGATATGAATACAGCACACAGCTGATAAATCACTGATAACATGCACAGCTCCAGCCTCCATAAACACTTTGAGCTTTTATTTTGGCAAGCTATTTCTATGCGGCTTCAGAAATGAAGTGCTTTGCTGCACAATCCAGCTGTCACCATGTGGCCCTGGCGTTTGGATGGATTATTGCTATTCTAAACTTTTTCACTGTAATGCAGCATAAAAGCCAATATTCTGCATATAATGCACTTAAAAATCAGCTGATGACTTTAAAATGAACCTGAGCTGCAGGAATTTACCTCGTACTTGTGAAGTTAAACAAACTTTTCTTCTTTTAGGACACGTTTCGGTCTCATATAAACAGTGCAGAGGTCAGGACCTTGGAGAAGCCTCTCCATATGCATCATGCGAGCACTTCTTGACGTATGTTTGGAAGTCACCAGCATAGAGGTGTCAGATTAAAGGCACAGTTGTTTTTCTTTTCTTTCTCTCTCTGCCTGCAGTGAGAAACATCAGCATTTCCCTAACCTTCAGTTAAACCCAGATATGGGACTGAAAGGCTCTAAGGATCTGGTTTAGTTAAAGCCAAGATAACCTTTGGTGAAGAAAGGCACAATTCATCCCACTTTGTTTTATGTCACAAACCACACTTTATCTTTGAGGCTTTGGACAAATAATCTTTCATCTTTTTTAATTTCAACTCTTTACCATCAAAACTTTGGTCTGAAAAATAGCTATTAAAATTTAGAAAACCCTAAACTCAAGTGATTTCATTCATCAATGATGGGAAGAAAAGGAAGAAACCGAAACACATTTTCTCCATCAATTCTTGAGGACTTGTCCCATAGCATCACTCATCTTCCACCATACTAACCTGTTGAAATAAGGCTTCTTTCCATATATTCATCCTTTGTTTTGAGGCAGAATCGAAATGTCATCTCACCAAAACGTATTTCAACCTCCCACCTGTATTAACTTAAACTTCTCTTCACACTCAGTTTTGTGTTGGACTGTTCTGATACACAAACCCTTCATATTATCCATGATCGCTAAGAGAAGGCTGAAACATTTCAGCAGTTTCATGTTCTATAGTTTATTAAGCAACATGGATGTTAGAAAATCAGATTCAAGTATTTTTTATCCATTTAAAGGGAATAATAAACCAGGCCTAGGCATTGATTTTAAACATTTGATTTACTTTGTTTATTGCAAATAATCAAGCTGAGTATCAAAGAAAATATCACTCAAAAATAAACAATAAAATGTCTTGCCTTACCATAGCTTTTGATAGTTTGCATTGAATACCTGATAATTGTGGAATCCTTGATCTATTTTGTCGAATAATTTCAATGGGGACATTTATTTTGAAAAAATTCTGGGCTGAACAGGTGAAAACTCCTCATCTGAGGCTAAAAAAAATATTTGGTACCACCTTCTCCCTTCAGGGACGAACATGGTGAGGGGGTTCTTGCTCTGTCTATCGATCGATTGATTGGTGGGTCCTGCACTGGATAAAGTTATGTTTTTCTTCCAGTAGCTAAGCGTCTAAACCAGGGGTCTGCAACCTGTGGCTCCTTGGACCCCTATAATGGTTCTGAATGGTGGCTAAAGATGATATAAATAATTACCTTAAGTACTATAATAACCAATATCAGTCTTAGCAGCTTTGGTGGTTTCTATAAAGAACATATGAGTTGAATTTTCAAAACAGCACCAGAAATATGTTTTAAGAGCTTTATTTCTTTTAATTAGCTTGCAAATTATGTGTTTTTATTATCTTTTTTTTTATAAACACAAACTAGCAGAAAATCTATGTTTCATCTTTACCCATTGTTTTATGTCTTTCTTATCTTAAAAGCTTAAAAAAACGAATAACCTCTTGGTTCTTAAAGATGGAAACAGATTTCTTATAGCAGATATTTCACAAAAAATATTGGTTGTGTTTTATTAAATATTTTGTAGCTCTAAATGACTTCTAATTTGTATCTGAAAGGTTGCAGACCCCTGATCTAAACCCTGCAACGCAGCAACAACCCATGGGTTTAATCTTTATGCTGATGGCTGCAGATATAAAACGTGCAGAAATATTTTACCTGCAGGTGAAAATGCTTGTTTTAATTTCTGAAATGCTGCTCTTAAGCAAACAGTACATCTTTACTAACATACATCAGCAAAAAGTACCTTTATTTTGAAAGCTCTCTTATCCTCTACAAATACATCTGTGTGGCATTAAAGAAGAAAGCAGCTGCTCTAAATAAACATACAGCTCTGTTCCATATCTGTTATAAGCTGTTTTATTTTTTTTTAAAAAGCATCCTTACTAGGACTGAAACAATTAATCAGATTAATGGTGATTATTTGACTATTGAAATAATCTACAACTAATTTAGTAATCGAATAATCATTAACTGCAGTATAGATATTCTAAAACATGCTATAACTAACAGAACAAGCCACTTAGAACAGTAATTATATTAAAAATTGTAAAAAAAAAAAATATGTATAAACATTTTGCATTTAAGAAAAAAAAACATTTTTGTCTGTCAATATGCTCTATTTAGAACTTGTCAAGTGGAAAAGGTTTAATATCGTAAAAAATCTTTAAGGAACCGTGGATATCCGATTATTAATCGATAAAATAATCAATACATTAATCGATATGCAAAATAATCATTAGTTGCAACCCTAATCCTGACAAACATTTACTTCTATGGTGACGCACTATTTACACTCAGTTATGTTTGCAGTGCCGTTTCTCCTTTTTATAGTCGGGGTCTGACTGGTCAAAACGCGCTGGTGAACAACTTTTATGACATGATATTAGTAGATCCCATGGGAACATTTAAAGCAGGAAAACAAAACCTTCAAAGCGTCGGTGTCAAACTGTGTGATGCTTCAGAAAAAAATGCATCAGCTGGATTTTAAGAGTAAAGCAGGTCGGATCTGAGCTGCGTTACCAAGCCGTTAAAAAAATTTAAAAGTCGGCAATACGATTTTGAACTGAATTCTGTATCAAAAAGGAAGTCAAGTTAAGGTTTCCAACGCAGGCCGGGTGTGACGTGGCTTTTACTTCCAGTCAGCAGGAGAGCCGCTGCTTTTTCTCAGGCTGCTGATGCAACAGCAACGGAAAAGGAGCTGCAGAAACCAAAGCAACGCTGTAATAAACACACAGATTATTGCCTGGAAGCAGTAAGAAGGGATGAAGGCCAACAACGCCGCCTCTAATCTGTTTGTCACATTTAAAAGTGCTGCCAAACCCAAAGTCCTGAATCAGCAACACGTGGATTTTAGATTTGACCCCAAACACCGACAAGTTTTGTAGTAAATTTACGTTTTTTTCAGATTTTCACATCGCCTCAGGAAGTCATCTGCTTTCTAATTTTTGATTTGTAGTCCAGACCACATTTATAATGAAAAAATAAATAAATAAAAGGAGGATTCAGCAAAGAGTAGATTATAAATGGAGCTTTTAGGCTCTTTGATCGGACCTATGAAAAATATAAATCATAGCTGCCTTTCAGTAAATGATTAACTAAGGGAAATATTTACAGGCAGCCTGTGGGAAAATAACTTCTTAGTAAGTTAGTGTTAGAAGACACTTTGTTTATTCTTCTCCGCTGCAGCTCAGAAGGATGATCTAATCCATACAAATTCCATAGGCATCATAATTTAAACACAAGTTCACAGTCATGAGATCATGGAGAACAAAGTTCAATCCAGTCATGAGATTTTAGCAGCAATCAGCTTTTTTCATCATTCTTAAAAAGATAAGAAGAGAGTCTGATTCTATAAAAAAAAAAAAAACAGGTTAAACAGGACCTGAGCAAAATAAACAAACCTTAGTGGAGACTCTGTAGGTGATGTAGGTCTCCATGGTGGAGACGTGTTTCTTCGGGTCGTCGACGGTGACGAAGAGGTCGCGGGCTTCTGTGGAGCCGTACGGGTCCTGATCGTCTGCCTCCAGCTCGTCGTCCAGCTGCAGCCTGCTGAGCAGCACCGATGCAGAGGAGGGACTGGAGATCTCCACGGGCGCACCGTTGGTCAGGCCAGGCTCCTGCTGGGAAACAAAAAAGAAAAAAAAACAGACCACAGCGATGATTTGATGATGGTGCCGTGGTAGAAAGAGCTACAGATTGATTGTGATGCTGACGAAGCTGTTCTTCATCGTCAATGGAGCGCTTGTTGAGACTGCGTGGAAACGCTGCATTTCCTGGATCAGCTTTCTGTTTGGGGGTGAAAAAAAAAAAAAAACTGGAAGAATTCTTACTTTTTTTCCAGTCTGGGAGGATTAAAACCATCAGAGAAAGAGATATACCCTCATACAACTGCGACTAAACTGCTTTTAATTCTCCTGAGTTTTAAAGGCAATAAATAAAGAGGAAAAATAACAAAGCTGCACCTTAAAGGAGACTGAGAAAAGCTCTAAAACCCTCCAAACACAGCTGATAACTCAGATGGAGAATTTTTACCCCCAGAGGAAATACGAAGTATGCAAAAAAATGATAAAAGTCTCTATTTTATTATATAGGATAGGTGTGTTATGTGTCAAATTCGGTCAGCAGGAAGAGGAGAGCTGCTCCTCCGTCCTCCTTTCCTCAGTCCACTTCACAAACACACAAAGAGCTTCCTTAGAAAACAGGCGCTGACAGCAGCAAACCTTCCACTGCTGCTGACCTGCTCTGGTAAACAAACACCGCTCAGATAATCACGCTGCATCAGGACGTTGCTGTGAATGAACAACCAGCTAAAAAAACGGTCGGCCATATGCAGGAAACAGCACCAGGAGCCGTTTCTACTATCAAACACAGATCGGTTTCTGTTGCTTTTAGAAAGAGAAGAAGTAACAAAATCTGCTAGAGATGACCTTGAAATTTCCTTTTTTTTTAAATTACAACAGCTTTAATACGACAGTAAACAGACCCCCATGAGGAAAACCTTCCCCTGTGACCACAGCGCAGTCTTCTGCTGCTTCTCTGCTAGGATCATCCTACATGAGCGTCACCATTTCTACTCTTCACTCTGTGCCTGCTGGAGGACAGCCTACCAAAAGCATGATGCTGCCACCGCCATGTTTCACTGTAATACATTCAGTTGTAGGCAAGGCAGAGCATCTTGTTCCACCTGTTCCCCGATTCTCCTGCAAATTCGATTCTCTCAGCTGATGTGTAGATCTCTGCAGCTCCTCCAGAGCTCCTCTCTGATTGGCAGGCATGCAGATTATGGATTGAAAAGTGCTATAAAAGTTTAAAGTTTACAATCTTTATAACCAACTGAGATGTTCAAAGAAGCAGCTGGATTCATGCAGGTTAACATACACTCAAAGAAAAGGGATCTAAAAGCACATGGATCAGATTTTTAGCTGATAAAACATTTGGAAATCCATTTACTATATCATTCTCATTTCACTGTAAAGCATTTATTTATGCTGCCGTTTGCAGTTAAGCAGATTACACTGACCTCCCTTTCCTGTCTTCAACAGGAAGGGGTAAAAAAAGCAACACCACACAGCATGTAACCATGACAAGCAGGTTTCAGCATCTCTCACTGGCAATGATTAACTGCTGGTTAGAAACGGTTGTTGCTCCATGATGAATAAAAAGCTTCGCTCCGTCGATGTTTACGCAGCCCTCAGAGGTTGCTGAGGATGCCGCATCCCCCCCAGCCCCTTCTATACCTACCGTGTTGTTTTTCTAGACTAAAGATAGTGAAGAAGAAGTCAGTTTTGTGCACCAAATAGTGCAAATAATCTGACTTAATGAGGTGCAAATGCAGGAACACATGAATCAATCATATACCTGTTTGTTTAGGTTCCTCATTTGTGGATTTTTCCCCCCAAAAAATCAATAAAAATCTGAAAAGAAAAACCGGATAAAGAAGATCAAACAGCTATGATGCAGAGTTCTGCTGTATTGTGCTGTCTGTGACGGCCAAAACCTGTCACTTTGGAGCACGGTGGTGGCAGCATCATGGGGTGAAGATGCTGTTTAACTAGTTTCTGCAGGGACAGAGGATCTGGTTCATGGGTCGATGAGGAGATGGATAGAGGGGATTATATGCGCAGAAAATGAACGGAAGGTATAGAAGTAAGATTTCACTTTTAAAGCAGGAAAATGGTTTGTGGATCAGACAACAATGCATCTATTGAAAGCCGGTGGTGTTTTTCTAGACTGAAGATAATTAAGACGAAGTCAGTTTCGTGCGCCAAATGGTGCAAATAATCTGAATTAATGAGGTGGAAAGGCGGGAACACATGAATCAATCATATACGTGTTTAAGTTCCTCATTTGTGGATTTTTCCTAAACAAAATTCAATAAAATCTGAAAAGAAAAACTTTTAAGCAGAGTTTTGCTGTATATTGTATTGTGCTCTCTGTGAAGGCGAAGAACCTGCCACTTTGGAGCACGGTGGTGGCAACATAATGGGGAAGATGCTGCTTTTTTCTGCAGGGACAGAGAAGCTGGTTCATGGGTGGATGAGGAGATGTATAGAGGGGATTATAGAAGTAGAAGTAAGGCCAAGATTTCACTTTTAAAGCAGCTGTTATTGAAAGGGCTCCTTTAAATCAGAGGTAAAGTGAAACTGATGATCAATCTGAGAGCAGCAGCTGTTATTGTTGTGATATTGCTTCTGTTTTTTTAAATCTCATAAAACTCCAAATAAAATATTGAGGGAATGTTTTTTGTTTGAACTAGATTAAATTTAAATTAACTTAATGTTTTACTGTCGGTTGTATAATATTTTTTTTTTTTGTGTGTGAAATTTGGAGCCGAACGTGAATGAATTTAGTCTCTATAGGATCCTGGAAACATTGAACAGAGAATCTCCCTCTGATCAGTCAGCATTTCTCTCTTCTTGTGTTTTCCTCCAGCTCATCCTCACCTTTTCCTGATCTGCGCCCGCGGTGACATCTGGCCCCGGAGACATCGGCTCCTCGGCGGCGGACAGCGGGTGGAGGATCTCCGTGATGAGCTTCTGCCCCGAGCTGGCCAGGCCTCTCGGAACACCGACACTCATCCCTGCGGAGGGCGGGAAGACGCGGCCGCTTATCGGTGGAAAGGACTGTCCGGTGGGAGAGCGGCTGGACGGACAGGTGAGGGCCCTCTCTGCTAGGCTCCTCTTCGGATGAGACGTTAACAACAACCGCTAGTTGATCACAACAGTCAGCTGACCTGTACTGCTCAGCTCCGGATGTTCATCTACGGCAACCCGGAAGTACACATCAACAGTCGACAACCCAAAGATCGTCTAGTAGGAAGATGTGTCAACTGGTTCTACTACCAGACCAGTTAGCTAACAATAAATAGCTATGCGCTAAATGATTGCCCAATACAAAACATTTAAAACGTTAAGAGATGTGAAGTAGATATCATGGGGGGAAAAAATATCCATATGAATAAGGTCGTGTTAACTCCAGTGTCATGAAAAGATATATATTTTTCAGTCTCCATTATTTTTTTAAATAACATCTACATTTATTTTAAATAATAGAGAATTATAGCTCACAATAAATATAGATATATCTATATATATATTATATATATATAAAAATATGTGTGTGTATAAAAATAGAGATATACATATATATATATAGATATATACATATATCTACACACACATATTATATAGATAGATAGATAGATAGATAGATAGATAGATAGATAGATAGATAGATAGATAGATAGATAGATAGATAGATAGATGATAGATAGATAGATATGCACTGTATATGTTGTATATACCCAGTACACATAATCCAATGTGACCAGTGAGATCAATAAAATCTATCTTATCTTATTTTATCTTATCAAAGGGGGTGAAGAGCTGTGGGACACAAGTAAAGAAAAGGGTAAGGAGGGCAAAATGAAAACAGGAAGAAAGACAGAGCAGAAAAGTAGTAAGGATGCAAGTAAATGAAGAGGCACAAGAAAGAAAGAAAGAAAGAAAGAAAGAAAGAAAGAAAGAAAGAAAGAAAGAAAGAAAGAAAGAAAGAAAGAAAGAAAGAAAGAAAGAAAGAAGAAAAAAACAGCAACAAAGAAAATCAATTGCTGCTCTAAACTTGTCTTGTAGGATAACTGTCTTGGCAGAAATACCTTTTTATTTTTGTCAAATGCTTTAGGAAGTCACAGATTGTACTTTAAACAATCTTTCATTTTTATGAAAAATTCAAATTCAAATCAAATAGAGGCACTAAATGTACTAAATGAGGTAGTAAATCCCTTTAATTTCTATGTATTGTGACTAAGAATGGATCAATAAGAATGAATAACCACCACATTTTTTTCACTTTAAAATAGTTATAAAAAATCAGTTAGAACATAATCATGATTCTATTTGTTTTTTTCTTTTTTCTGTAATAAAAGTTGTAATTTTGGATAGCTGTACGTTGTTTGCTCTGTGAGACATGTTTTCCTTTGCTGTACTGTCTATTCCAACTTTTTGAAAACAACAATTGACAAAGACGTGTTTCAGCTCTGAGAAGGTTGCAAGTAGCCGGTTCGAATCCCACTGTCTCCACCCTGAGCAAGACCCTTAACCTCTGCAGAGGTAAACTTCCATTTACCTGTTCTGCAAACAGGGAACTTTGGGCAAGGTCCTTCACGCTAATGCCTCCTTTGGGGGGTGGCCTCCTAGTGGTTAGGGCATTGCACTTCGAAACTTGAGTTCAAGCTGGACTACCACTCTGGCTCTGGAGCTTGATTTTTTCTTATTATTAACAAATTAAAAAGGTTTGAATACCATTTTTGAATATTTTTATATATTTAAAATGAAATCATGCTGTAATTATTCCACCTTATGTTTTGTTTTTTGCTTTGTTAAAAATTCTACAACTTAATGTTTCCTTTTTTTTCTTCACATTAAACCTTAGAAAGTATTTTACGACGGAGTATTAGGGCCACATTGAGGGTCTTCAACCGGTGTGTAAAGTCGAAATATAGTGTTGAGAATAAATTTGAGCTGTCATTAATAAAAAAAAATTGAAGATGGATAAAATCAATAATGACGTCAGCAGACTTGAATAAAAACAGACATGGACTTGACAGCATGTTTTTTTGGGGACGTTTTAAGCCTACATCCTCTGAAAGGGAGGCTATGAGGCTGTGACATTTTAGGCACTCTTAATAGTTTATTGTTATATATTCAATATACAGTATAAACACAATATTTCAACTTCATTCTCAATATTTTGACTTTATTTTTTTTTTTATTTTGGCTAATGCCTGCTTTGGGGAGTGGGAACCTAGAGGCTAGTGCATTGCACTTGGAATCGAGGTCCTGAGTTCAAGCCCCACTCCCACAGACTGCCACTCTGGGTCCTTGAGCAAGACCCTTAACCCCCACACTGCTGCCAGGTCGCTGCACAATGGCAGCCCACTGCTCCCCAAGGAAATGGGTAAAAAAAACATTTTTTCTTTTCTTTTCTTTTTTTATAACTTTATTTGGAACAGTAACAATGACAAACTCAAACAATACAGCATAATAAAGCACAACATATAGTCAATCATACCTCTTAACACTTTTCTTAATTTTTATTTTCTTTTCTTTCAAGTTGTGAGGTAAACAGATGTTTAGTTTATGCAATATACTTCAGAAAGAGAAAAAAATCGAAATCCAAGGATATATATAATTACATATGTCGAATATAACAGAATTATAATGAAAGATAAATGAATAAATAAAAAATACAAAACCACAAAAAAATAAATAAATAAAATAATTAAAAAAAAAGCCAAGTAAGCATTATTCTTTAATTTGTATCGAGCGAGGGCTAAAATAAATTAGAGAGATGATATGACAAACTTATTGCTTTTGGTTTCTGAATTTTGTCCAAGGAAAGATTTAGAAGATGTTTAAATACAGACCATATAGGAAATGGGTTAAATAAAGAGAGTTAATTTAGTTGCTTTGTAATTGTAACAATGTAATGACAATAAAACGCTGGAAAGTAACTTTAAATGAAAGCGGAGTGTTTCTATCAGCCCGCTCAGAGATTTAAGGTGCAGGCCCGTATATCCAGTGTTTATTCCGCGAGAAATATAATCAAAGTGAGACCTCTTTACTGTAGCTCCATCTAAACTACAAACCGGGTTTAACATAGAAGTTAAATACGGTTGAACGCCATATGTTTCACCACCCAGGCAGCTCTGTAGCTGTTATTCTGATGGGTTTGGTGTTTAATTAACTTTATTGAGTATTTCCTGTCAGGAAGTGAGCTACTTTATACACAGGCTACAAGCTAAGCTACAGAGCGTTCACCGGATTCAATCTTCCGTGTTGCAACATTAGCGGCTAGGAGTCCGCCTGAAACCATCGATAAACAATCAGTTCTGGTCACTTCTCTCTCAGTTATTGGTTCCTGGCCTTCAAACACATGGCTGCTAATCCACCGGGACAAGGTAATGAGTCTAAAACTATTTGTTTAAAAGTCATGTTTACTGCAGAGGCGGAGCAGCGAGTTTTAGAGACCCGGGGAAATGCGTAACCCTGGCCCCCTTTGACCGAATCTAATGGATATTTTACAACTACAGATTTTAGACCATCATGTTACATATTTTTATGCTTTTTATAAAAACTTTTGTTATATAGAGTAATAATAAAAGCTCCAGTAAACATGCAGGGTATTTCATTCACCATTAATTTCTTGTCTTAACTGTAGAAACAATTTGTAAATAACACCTTCCTTCCTGCAGCTTCATCTGAATCAGTCTATTTTTACCAAAGCTAGAATGCTTGAGAAACGTAACTTTTTAAAGTTGTAAGGAAATCATATTTAAATTTCAAATTATTGTGGCTTAAACATGTATATAAACGTACTCTTTATTAGACCATATCGTCCCAAAAGTTTAAAAATTTCTATTAAAAAAAAAATCCTGTCTTAAAATCTGTTTGTTTT
>NW_015150815.1:491182-503682 GCF_000732505.1 Cyprinodon variegatus
TTCCTTCCTTCCTTCCTTCCTTCCTTCCTTCCTTCCTTCCTTCCTTCCTTCCTATTGGTTTATTAGGATGATCTCAAGTAAACTAAACCATATCGAATAATTAAACCTTCAAATTTGTGGTTTGGTGCAGCAAAGATTTAACAGCACTTCTTGTGAACATGTTTACATCTTGCCATCCCTTCATCCTCTAGCATCCCGCTGTCCAGACCCAACATGAAGGAGTTCAGAGACAGCGCTGAGCTGCAGCACATCGCTGCCCAGCAGAGAGCTGCTTTGCAGGTTAGAAAATGATCTAAACCAAGAGTTTAGCTGCCTACATCCACCGTCTTTATAACCCTATTTTTTTTCTCTGTCTTTTATTTTTAGCATGCTCATACACATTCTTCAGGCTTCTTCATCACTCAGGACTCCTCATTCGGGAACCTCATCCTCCCTGTTATTCCTCGTCTGGAGCCACAGTCATGACCTTTGATCCCCTGGTCTCCCTGAGACAAAAAGAAAGTCCTATTGTTCCCTTTGTTTTTAATTAATTCATAGGTAATGAGATTTGATTCTTTCATCCTATTAAAAGAAATCCCTGGAGAGTCTGAATCTATTTCTCATTTTTCTGATTGGGGAAAGACAACCAGATATCCTGGGTCCCCCCCATTCAGGTTTTTTCTTTTTTTTTTTTTTTTGAGAAATTCTGGATAGCCTAAAGAATACCTCTATCAACCAAACTTTTAAACCTTTTTTTGTTCATTAAATTAACTTTATTGCTTTCTTTGAAGTCATATTAACAAATTAAAAAGGTTTGAATACAATGCTTAAATATTTAAACTGAAATCATGCTGTAATTAGTCCACCTTATTTTTTGTTTCTGCTTTGTTAAAATTGTACAACTTAATGTTTCCTTTTTCTTTACATGACATCTTAGAAAGTATTTTACGACGGAGTATTAGGGCCACATTGAGGGTAAAGTAAAAATTGAGGGAGGGATTTATTTCCCCTCTTCCACACCAGGTCTGTAAAGTAGAAATATAGTGTTGAGAATAAAGTTGAGCTGTCAATAAAAAAAGAAAAAGTAAGATGGATAAAATCATTAATGGCGTCAGTGGACTTGAATAAAAACATCGGCTCGATGTTTGGTGACATTTTAAGCCTACATCCTCTTAAAGGGAGCTTATGATGCTGTGCAGTTTTAGGCACTTTAAAAGTTTATTAATATTATTCAATATATAAACACAATATTTTGACTTCATTCTCAACATTTTGTCTTAACTGACTTGGTGAGGAAGAGGAAAAAAGTATTCCCCCCTTTTTTTTACTCAATGTGGCCAAAATACTCAGTTGTAGTATTTAGATCTTCCTTCTCTATCTGTAATGGGGGTTTTTTTTGTGTTTGCTAACTGGAAATTAAAACGAAAAATACTCCCTGTTTGAGAATAAAAAAAAATAACCTTTTAAAAGTAATTTAAATCTTCAGCAACAAAAATTAGCATTTCTGTACAATTGTAACTTCAGTTTTAGAAAAGGTTTAAATAGGCATAATATGGAAAATTATTCACTATAAAATTACAGAAAAAAACTGAAACACCTTTTTAAAACCATCCCTGACATCAAAAGCATAAAGTTGTTGACAGACTTCTTTTTAACGTGGATCAGTCACTGATGAGGGTGGAAAAAGCATCTAGCTGCTACGGTTTAAAATGTATGTATAATTGGATGTCATCTGCAGAGATGTGGTTTGAGATATCAGAAAATAAAATGTCAGCTTGTGGGAAAAATATAAAATGTAAATAATGGGCTCAGAACTGGACTTTGTGAAACACTGCAGGTTAGACGAGCAGAACCCGAGAGGAACTTTAATCCAGAACTTTATGTTAGATAAGAAGTTAACAAGTCTAATGTAGAGCAAAAAATATACAGTGAGGAAAATAAGTAGTCGGGTTTTATTTTGTCATTTTGAACACACAAGTGTAAACAAAAATAAAATTTGTTGTGTACAGCTCTCTAAACTATTTCATTTCTTAAAGTGTAGGTAAGCAGCAGAGATAAAAACAGTGTGATGAAAAAATTATATAAACATCTGACTGTGCAGTTACAGTTCCAACATTTGAGATTTTATTTATTTTTTTAATGACCTATTTTACATAACATTCAGCAGTCTAATGGCAGTGGGGAAGAAACTGTTCTGGAATCTGCTGGACCTGCATCCGATGCTTCAAAGTCTCTTTCCAGAAGGCAGCAGGGAAAACCATCCATGTTGGGGGTGTGAGGGGTCATTTATGATGTTACTGGGCTCAGGACATGCAGCACTGGGATGTATGTGAACACATTGCTATTTTGTAAGTTCTCCCACTTACAAAATCATTGAGGGGTCTGAAATTGTCATCTGTTAGACATAATCTAAAAAAGGAATGCCGTAATCACAATGTATTATTTCTTAACAAACCAATGTTAATATTTGGTACAGTAGCCTTTGTTTGCAGTTCCAGAGGTCAAACGTTTCCTGTAGTTTTTCACAAGGTTTGCACACACAGTAGGTGGGATTTTGGCCCACTCCATCCACACAGGTTTCTGAGGAACATGGAGTTAAAGCACCCTCCAAAGATCCTCTATTGGGTTTAGGTCGAGACTGGTCAGGTCACGCCAGAACCTTGATATGCTTTTTACAGAGCCGCTCCTTGGTTATCCTGTCTGTGTGCTTTGGGTCATTGTCATGTTGGAAGACCCAGCCTCCACCCATCTTCAATGCACTGAGGGAAAAATCTTGCAATACATGGCCCCAGTCATCCTCTCTTAAATGCAGTGCAGTCCTGTCCCATGTGCAGAAAAAAACACCCCCGAAGCATGATGCTACCACCCCCATGCTTCCCAGTAGAGATGGGGTTCTTGGTATGGTACTAATTATTCTTCCTCCAAACACAGCTAGTAGAATTATGACCAAAAAGTTCTATTTTAGTCTCGTCTGACCACATGACTTTCTCCCATGACTCCTCCGGTTCATCGAAATGGTCATTGGCAAACTTAAGTCAGACGTTGACATGTGCTGGTTTAAGCAGGGGACCCTTCCATGCCATGAATGATTTCAAACCATGATGTCTTAGTGTATTAACCACAGTAACCTTGGAAACGGTGGTCCCAGCTCTTTTCAGGTCATTGACCAGCTCCTCCCATGTAGGTCTGGACTGATTTCTCACCTTTCTTAGGATCATTGAGACCCCACAAGGTGACATCTTGCATGGAGCCCCAGTCTGAGGGAGATTGACAGTCATGTTCAGCTTCTTCCATTTTCTAATTATTGCTCCAACAGTGGACCATTTTTCATCAATCTGCTTTCCAGCCTTAAGGAGGTGTACAATTTTGTCTCTAGTGTCTTTGGACAGCTCTTTGTTTGGTTTTGGTCATGTTAGTTGTTGGATTCTTACTGATTGAATGGGGTGAACAGGTGTCTTTATGCAGCTAACGACCTCAAACAGGTGCATCTAATTTAGCCTTTTCATAACACGAGGACCCAAATTTGGGTCCTCAGCACTCGTCCCAAGATGGTTTTTTAGACCTGTAACATATTCTCTGGGGTCTTGCCTTTATTTTGATACCAAAACAATTAAAATAAACTCTGTAGTTCTTGAGATATATTCAATTCATTTTGGGCATGTTATTTTCAAGCATATTACTCGAAAACAGGCCTAGTGTCCAAGAGGTTAAGATAATAAATGGAGTGGAGGTGGACATTTTTAAAAGCAGACTAGCAGGTCTTTGAGGATCAGAACTCAAGCTGATAGACAGGTGTTAAGATACTTATTTGCAGCTGTATCATGCAAATAAATAGTCAAAAAATTCATATATTGGGATTCTTGGATTTTTTTAAATTATGTCTCTCAAAGTTGACATTCACCTACGATGACCATTTCAGACCCCTCCATGATTTCTAAACTTCAAAACTTGCAAAATAGCAGGGTGTTCAAATACTTATTTTCCTGGTTGTATTTTCAGTTCTGTGGTCAACAGTTTGAAAGGCATGCTGAAATTAAATGGCACCATCAATGAACATTTTTCTGAATGAAAAAATACTTTTCTATGTAAGGCAAAAAATATCAGAATTGAAAGCCTTGACTTTAAAGTAATAGAGTCCCATTTTAAACAGCTTTGGTTTATTCAGCATAAGGAATTCCTACAGGAGGCCGGCATACTGTAGCTCCTCTTTTCCCTTTTCTGGGTGATGCAGCCTCCCACAAACTTCTACTGACCCCAGATGGTATTTAGGACTCTTCTGCATCTGATTCTATAGTCAGGGACCAGTTATAGGAAAAACCTAGATTATAGCCTTACATTGCAATAGTGTGTCAAGAAAAGCCAAGACAAGCCTCCTTTCCCACTACAGCAACAAGCAATGTGCTGCAGATGGTGCCCCATTCCCATTTTAATGTACACTCTCCAGCCTTGTTATTAAAAAGAGTTTTTTTTCATCTGCTAGGTTAAAGCTGTTATATCCCTTTAAGATTTTGTTCCACACTGACCCAAAAAAACATTATGCAGTATTTGCAGATTTATTAGTTGTGCATCCATAATATAAATCATCAATTCAATCGTATCCAAATGCTGCTCTGCTGGATGGAGACCGGTGGAAACCATTGGAGCACAGAGGAAGTATTGTCCTGTCAAAAAAAAAAACATAAAAAGATGATTTAAGCTTCAAATGACTGGTACACTGATTTCCAATGGGTAAAAAATATGCTCTTCAACCATATTGAGGGATAGTGAGGTGTTTAAACAAGGCTTAAAGCTATAGTGGAGGATGTTCTTTTTTTTCCAGGTGGATCATCAAAATAAGTGGTCCTCCAAATTGACAATCATTCTGGTGACGTTTACGTAAGGCTGTCCTACTTGCTCGACCCCGTTGTCAACGGTGGTGAGTCTGACATGGTAGTGGAAAAATTGCAAACCTTCTTTTGGAAAGAAAGCTTGTATGAGTGTTGCAAAAAACAACTTTTAAACGAGCGTGCACGAGGAAATATGGTCTTGTGCACGCACTCGCACGTATTTAATAGGCCTTTCCTCTCTGGAGCGGGTATAGGGTTGTGCATTTTTACTTATTTATTTTTTTCTTTTAAGTGGAGAGGTCAGGTATTTTCAAACGTTTGCAAAAATCTTCCACTATATCTTTAATTAGTAAATAATTTTATATTGAATAAATATCATATACTCATCATAGGTAGTAATTGTAATGTTAGTATTAGTATTTGTAACCAACTATCTTTTAAAATGGGGGAAAATAAATGTTAAACATTTCCGAATACTTCAGATTGTTGAAAGAAAGGAAAGAGTTCAAAACGTGTCAACTGGAGGAGGACATTAATTTGATAATACTGACCTCTAGTGGACAAAACAAGAAAGCGCTTTGTGAAGACTTTTTTTTTCTCAAAATGCTGACTTTAATCTCAGAATTCTGACTTTTTTTTCTTAGAATGCTGACTTTAATCTCGGAATGCTGACTCTAATCTCAGAATTCAGACTTTTTTTTTCTCAGAATTCTAACTTTAATCTTAGAATTCTAACTTTTTCCCTCATAATTCTGACTTTAATCTCAGAATTCTGACTTTTTTTCTCAGAATTCTGTCTTTAATCTCAGAATTCAGAATTTTTTTTTAGAATTCTGACTTTAATATCAGAATTAGAATTGATGGGCACCATGAAGGAAGAGATGTGGGAGATGTGCGTTGAGAGAGCTAGTCTCTAAATTCAGAGATTAAAGTCAGAATTCTAAGACAAAAAGTCAGAATTCTGACTTCCTTTTATCATCATTTTATTTCCCATATAAAACTGAAGTAATATTTAAAAATCTGTTAACTTTTTTATTTTTTCAGAGACCCTAATCCTCTTCTGTACACATTAGTCAGATTATTGGTAAAGAAAAGAAATATATATATTTCGAAAGTTTCCATGAGCCGCAACTGGTCCCTCAGTCGGGTTACATAATCCCAAAATGTTAATATTCTATGATGAATTTTATGATTATTGAATCAAGAAGCCGCGGATGACATCACAGCTGACTACAAACTTTTTTTTTTTTTTTTTGCGTAATTCTCACCCGGTCACAGTTTTTTCCATGCCCTGTAAAGTGACTTGCCTGAACTTGCAGCTGGCTCCACCCTCCGTTCCTCAGCCCGCTACGTGTTGAGCCTGGAGCCTTTAAGCAGCCCAGCATCCCAGAGGAACTTCTATATGCAGGAAACGCTCCACTTTCTCAGCAGAGACAGGTTTGTCAGCTCTCAACTTCAATGGAGTGTTTTCCACTCGAAGAAAACACATTTAATATCTGAGCAGGCCTGAGATCTGCGTGGAAATAGATGATATATGAACCCACGGAGAGCCGCGCAGAAGGAGAGAGGAAGAGGGGAGGTGGGTGTTGGATACAAAGCTGATTGTTTTCTTTCCTTCCTCTGTTGTGATATAATGTTTCATTTGGATTATAGTGGATAAAGCTGCAAGCTGAAGTGTTTCTTTTCTTTCTTTTTTTTTTTTTTTACTTCTTATGAACATTTTAAGGAAGATATTTTAACTTTGCAAACCTTAAAGATCTTAGATCAGAAGATAAAATGAGTAAATCTGAAGCAATGACGTTGAAAGCCAGAGTGTTGTATGATTTCCACGCGGAAAACCCAGGAGAGATTTCCATAGCAGAGAATGAGTTGGTGACTCTGTTCAGTGAGGAGGAGCTGGAGGGCTGGTTGGAGGGGGAAAACAGCCGGGGTGAGGTTGGCCTTTTCCCTGCCTCCTATGTTGACATCATCAGGGACCAAATCACTTCCAGCACAAGCAACAACGGCTTCTCCTCCCCCAAGACCATAACCCAGTCCCCCAGCCACAGCTCGTACGCGTCGCCTGACCCCCACTCGCAGAGGAAGTTCAAGGTCGGCAGTGGTGGAGGAAGCAGCTTCAACACCAGCCAGGGCAGCGATGACGACTGGGATGATGACTGGGATGAAAGCTCTCCTGCTCAGTATGAGCCTCAGGGTTTCGGGACCAGCCCTCCATCGTACCCGGTCACTACCTCCCTGCCCAGCCGGGGGAGCGGCCAACAGCAGCAGCAGGCGAAGAGCTCGGCAACAGTGGGGAGGAACCTCAACAGGTTCTCTACCTTTGTCAAGTCCGGAGGGGAAGCCTTCCTGCTTGGGGAGGCCGCTGCTTTTGTCAAAGACGGGGACAGGATCTGCGTGGTGATGGGGAAGTATGGACCGGAGTGGCAGGAGGACCCTTATCCATTCACATGCACAATTGACGACCCCACCAAGCAGACCAAGTTCAAAGGCATGAAGAGCTACATGTCTTATGGTCTTACCCCAACGCACACAAATGTACAAGTCAACCGCAGGTATGCAATTTCAGAAATCTCCTTTTCCATCCATTGAAGCCGACCCATTGGATTCTCGACCTAATCTCTGTTTCCAACCCCTTTAACTGCAGGTATAAACATTTTGACTGGCTCTACGCGCGGCTCGTCGAGCGTTTCCCTGTCATCTCAGTGCCCCACTTGCCAGAAAAGCAAGCTACCGGCCGCTTTGAGGAGGACTTTATCTCTAAGAGGAGGAAGGGCCTGATCTGGTGGATGAACCACATGACAAGTCACCCCGTCCTGGCCCACTGCGACGTCTTCCAGCACTTCCTAACATGCGGAGCGGACGAGAAAGCCTGGAAAATGGGCAAAAGGAAGGCAGAGAGGGACGACTTGGTCGGGGCAAACTTCTTCCTGACGATCAGGTAAGAAACCCATCCATTATCACTGCAGAAGATGAAATCAGGGATACCTTGGTTCCACAACCCATCCCTCTCTGTGCCACTATTTGAGTTGCAGATACTGTAAGGAGCGTATAAGTGTTTCAGGAATGCAAGAATAAAATATGTCTGCAAGTCAAATTTCTTTCTTATTTAAAAATATTACACACATCCTTGTAGCTCCTACTGTCTGTAATTCTAGGTCATTCTAGGTCTCTAAAGATAGTTTGCTGCATCCTGATCATTCCTGTCACATATTTAATGCATAGTAATAAAGAAGTAATGGCAAACTTGAGGGAATCTATTGCAAAACAATTGGTAAATATTGTATTGATGTATTATAGAACTTTGCATTCATTTCTATCCTTTCAATGTTTTTTTTTGTGTGTGTCTGCAGTCCATTTTAATCAAGCTGTTTGGATTAACAAAACAATCAGTCAGACATTGAATCATTCCAACGGTGCTGTATGATGGTTGTTTCTTTGTATTGCTGGTTGTTCTTCAAAAGCATAGTGGGAGTCATTTACATGTTCAGTTGACCTCTGATCATTGGAAAGAAATGCAGTGGCATTTGATCAATTTTTAATGTGCAGGGTAGTCTGATAGATCTCATGGAGGGAAACAAGATGCCTTGAGTCTCAAAACCAAGCAAAAAAGACCTGATCCAGGAGGCATGCTTTTCTTTTAGTAAAACTTTATTTTTAATGTACTTCAGATTCACTGCAAATATCATCTGAATGAGCTTTTAAGACTTATAAATCCATTTAAATAGAATTTAATTTAATCAAAATTCCGAGGTAAATACACAACATCATATTCTATCCAATTTATAATGCAATACCACCAATTCAGACATTTTTGATTTATGCCCGATATTGAAGCCTGGTCTGTGTTATGTTTATTCCACGCCACAACGCAAAAGGGGAAAATCACGAACCAGCTGTGGGTCTGGATATGGCCGAGGCGGTGAGGAGGTGGGGGCAAGTTTGTGTGACAACGGAGAAACATGAGGGCAAAAAAGAACGGGGATCCAGGTGGAAAAAGCCTCCCAGCGTTCTCAAGCACCTCGCTCTTCTAGCTGGTCCATCTTCACGAGTCGTTTTCCGCAATGGCGGTCATACAAACAAAACAAGCCGGTAAGGTACCTAACAGGAAATACGCATAGTGTAGAGTGGATGTAGATTTGACCAATCAGAGGCCTCCTGTCTGTGGCACTGTTTGCGGTCACCTCAAATTTGGGAGAGGTGCAGCAGAGTGTCTGCGGAAGGGGCGGGGACGTCTCTGCATTCACAGCAACCCCTACGCAGACGACCTAGTTTCGAAGTATAAATCAGCCTTAAGAGTGACCTCTCTGTTGGGACATAAAGAGACTCAGTCTGTTCCACTCTGGGAGGACTTTCTATGGAAGTTCAAATCAAAGCGTTCTCAGGGTTAATCGCAGCAACTCCTGAGCCGATGACTGTGTCCAGGAAAAACATTTGAACTTAGCACATAACATTCTATGGGGGAAAAAACAGTCAATGACAGATGTAATCGTTTAAATATATTTGTCAAAATAGAACATAGCTAAACACGGGATTATTTTCTAAAGACAGAAACAAAGAGATGAGACAGAGTCAATAATGGAAACAGGGCTTCAAATTAGGAAAGTAACTCTGTTAAACAGGAAAGCACCAGATACCTAGTAATTTCTATATAAAAGAAAACTAAAGAAAAATGCCCAAAGTCAATGACAGCAACAGTTCTGACAAGGTTTTCATCTAGAAAGAGACAATACCAAACAAATAGGGGTGTATACAGTGTTTTCTGAGACTTTACCAATCAGTTTTGACAAAATTACTGGATAAAATTGCTTATAGTTGTTACAAAAATGCAGCCAGGACAGATTGCCCATGAGATTTCCCAATCCATGCAGGATTCAAATTATTATTTGGTTCTCAAAAATAGCACGCTATCACTAAAGGCTGATTTATACTTTGAAACCAGGTCGTCTGCATAGGTGTCACAATGAACGCAGAGACGACCCCGCCCCCTCCGCAGACACTCTGCTGCACCTCTCCCTAATTGCAGGTGACCGCAGACAGGAGGCCTCTGATTTGTCAAATCTACATTCGCTTTACACTATCCGTATTTCCTGTTAGGTTCCTTACCGGATTGTTTTGTTTGTAGGACCGCCATTGTGGAAAACAACTCGTGAAGTTTGACTGGGTAGAAGAGCAAGGTGCGCGAGAACGCTAGGACCCTTTTTCCACCTGGATCTCTGCCCTTTTTCGCCTTCATGCTCCTCCGTTGTCACACAAACTTGCCCCTACTTCCGCACGGCCTTGGCTGTGTCAAGACCCACAATTAGTTTCTGATTGTCCCCTTTTGTGTTGTATTGTGAATAACAGCACAGACCAGGCTTCAAAATTGGGGATAAGTCAAAAATGTCTGCGTCATACCTGTGACAAGCTCACTGCGAAACACTGCTGCAGGAGAATAACCAGCCATTAAAACCACCACAGTTTCAAATCAACCTCATTAAGGCTAAAATGACTGTCCATTCTGCTTGTTTTTGGTCTCAGCACACCAGTCGTCCCTCTGGACCTGCAGGAAGTCGAGAACAAGATTGAAGGCTTTAAGAGCTTCACTAAGAAAATGGACGAGAACATTGTCGTGGTGAACACGTCCATCAATGAGTTTGCCCGCAAACAGATAACGGGCTTCAAGAAGGAGTACCAGAAGGTGGGGCAGTCCTTCAAGCATCTGGCGCAGGCGTTTGAGCTGGATCAGCAGGTCTACTCGGCAGGCCTTAACAGGGCCATCTCTTACACCGGCGAAGCCTATGAGGCCATAGGGGAGTATTTTGCAGAGCAGCCACGCCAGGACCTGGAACCAATTTCTGATCTGCTGGACCTTTACAGAGGACATCTGTCCAACTTTCCTGACATCATCCATGTGCAGAAAGGTGGGGAGCACTCTTTGTTTCTTTGAATGAAATCATTTTAATCATTCATCAAGAGCAAAGATAGATTTTTTACATCTTTCTTTGTTGTATATTTCTATAAATACGTCGTCCTAACATTGTTTCAGAACTGCTCAAATAATGTGGTGAGTAATGAGAGAGGAATGCCTCTGAAGTTACATGCAGATGTGAGAAGGGGTAAAGACAAAGCCGCGCAGGCCTACTTCTGCCCTGAATAACCGGCGCCTCCCAGTTTCCAGACGGCAAAAACGTCACTTTTAAAAATCCTGCCCGATTTTCCATCTAAAAAAAGAACATTTACGACTTGTTCAAAGCGCATCTAACCCTTAATTTCTCCATTAATGACGTCAAAGGTAGAGCAAGAAAATAATGCAAAGTTACTGTCTGTTTCCACCCCAACTAGGACATCTGTTTTCATTTACCCAACTGCTGAGTAAATCTGGGTTGAAAACTGAAGCCAGCGGGTCATTGTAACACAAGTCCTGAGCCTCCATGTAGGAACACACACCCATGCTCACACTCAACGACCAGCCTTCACAAAGAGTTTCCAGGGCAGTTAGCTTGTTGGTGCCTTGCAGGTTGGGAGGAGGGAGCTGCTGCTGGCATGCAAACGCCAGACGTTTGCCAAACCTAGAGGCACCAATTCTCCTAGTCTGTTCTCATGACACAATGTCAGCTCTAAGCTATTGAAACAACCACAATTGGAAACTTCCCTGTGACTGACATAACATCACCTTCTGTTTGACTGGAGTTTATTTTATTTTAATAGATAATACAGTGATTTAAGCAGTTTAAAATCTTAAATCGCGTGCAACGCCATAACGTTTCAGGAAACCCTGAAAAGAAATTGTCAAACAAAACATATTATTTATTATTTTTAAATTGTAAGATGAATAAGAAGCACCAATCAGGCTTTTCCCGATCATTATCCAGTTTTTCCAACTTTTTGATCTGCAGATTTCGATTATTTTCCTAAAATTTATTTCTGTTAACTTACATATAAAAATACAAAGAAAAAATGTAAATGTCTTGACTTTGAACTTTAATGAACTTAAATTAAAGCCTTTTTATCCGCATGTTTACAGAACCAAATGCTTGGATGCATTTAATCACCAGAAAATTATAAGGGCACATTCTCAAAAATTTCCCCAACATATCAGTCTCCCTATTTGAGTGCAGATAAGCCCTGCTGAGTTAGTGCAGACTCCTGCTGTCAGGATTTCTGCATGTCAGCAGACAAACAGCCATGACCTCATTGGCCTAATGCATAGTTTAGTCTACCGTCAGGCTGGTGGAATTAGTACAAAGATCACTAGTCTAGTCCCACTTTCTATAGACATTAATTTAGTGAAAAAGATAGAAAAATACAGCTATAGGTTTATTTGGACTTGTTTAATGTATGGAAATAGCTTATTGTATAGTTTTACTTATATAACCAAATTTTAGGGCTTAAACCATTTTGTCTTTAAAACTTATCACATCAAAGTGTGAGAAGGAATTCTCACACTTTCAGCTTTGTAGATCTAACTTTTCTGAGTTGTCAGTCCTGGTTCTGCGTGCGACTTGAAGGTTTTACATCTGATTTGAATGAGCAGAGATTCATGGGCTTCTTGTCCCATGTTGCCCCCGGACTGCAGGAATGCAGCAATGGAGCAGCTTTAGGATTAGATTAGCTTCCCCTCCTCCTCTTTTTCTCTCTCCCACTTTTTTCTTTTTCCCTTTCTTCTTTCTGGTAGATGTTTCCCACCAGGACGGCGCTACGAGAGTTCAAATTACA